>NC_080081.1:62424376-62517402 GCF_949987535.1 Balaenoptera acutorostrata
AGCTACTGTCTAGAAGTGGATTCAGAATGGAAGGATTGTGGGGACTTCCCTGGCAGTCCAGTGGTTAAGACTCCACACTTGCACTGCAGGGAGTGTGGGTTCAATCCCTGGTCGGGGAACTAAAATCCTGCATGCCGTGTGGCACGGCCAAAAGATAAAACAAATTTTTTAAATTTTTTTAAGTAAAAAACGGAAGCATTTTGTAGCAAAAAAAGAACTGAATTATTCAGGCCCTAGTCACTAGTTGAGTGACCTCAGACAAGTCACTTAACCTTTCTGAATGTGTTTCATCTATGAAATGAAGATAGTTATGTCTGTTTTGCCTGCTTTAGAGCATAATTATAAGGATCAAGTGAGGTGGATATAAAAGGAAATTTTACTTCTAAAGTAGCATACAAATAGAAGACATATTTCAGATGATTTCTGTATCTGTATTTTTAACCCTCATTATTCACCTCTTCCTCTAGAACCACATTTCCTGAAGCATCCTAAAGAATACCCAAGTTTGTATATTTTGCCAACAACTAGAACTTCATTTAGAAAACCAAATTCTTCATCATTTTTCCTAAACTATTTTCTC
Source organism: Balaenoptera acutorostrata (assembly GCF_949987535.1). NCBI lineage: Eukaryota > Metazoa > Chordata > Mammalia > Artiodactyla > Balaenopteridae > Balaenoptera > Balaenoptera acutorostrata. The sequence continues at coordinate 62,424,957 of NC_080081.1, forward strand.
TTCTCCATTGTTCCTCTAAAATAAAGAAGGAATTGGATTAGATCCCTTTAGTTTTCTAATTCCTTTCAGTATTTCCATCAATGAACACTTACTCATCCAGATTTCTCTGGCTCACAGTATCAGTATTACCGTAGATTTCTTCTTTACCTTTAATTCTCCCCATGCCAAACTGAATTCCAAGCTTTATCCATTTTTTCGCTATAAATTTCTAGGATCTACGTTTTCCTGGACACACACACACACACACACACAACCTCATCTTTACACAGGAATTTCACAGTACCTAATGGCAGTCCACTTCTCTTTCTTCTTTACAACTGGTTACATCCTTCTGAAACCAGCACCAGAAAACAGCATTTTTAGGCATTTTTCAGACTACATTCATTCTCCTTGATCTCCCTCCAGTGTTTGACATTGTTGATCATTTCCTCTTTCTCCTATCATCCTTTTAATGGTCCACTATCTATCTCTCTCTCTTTCTCCCTTAATCTGTGGCTCTCATATGAGCATGAAATTACTAGGTAACTTTTAAAAATACACACTCACACATGTTCCAGCAGCTTACCCATTTCTTTTCTACCAAAATTATATCCCATCCCAAATCCTTTAAAATTCTATTCAAAATTCACTTCTCATGAAGTTTTCCAATAGCAACCCTAGTATAATCACATCTTTTGTGCCTTAACATTTATATGCAAGTAATAAAATATCTTTTTTAAAGAATGAGCTGGGACCAAGAGTTTTTCTGTAAAAATGGATTGTCTAGAAAAGTTGAAATCAGCAGTGTGTCTAATTTTTTTTTTTTTAAGCTATACTTGGTAAATTCAACATAGTATCCTGGAAAAGTCTATTTAGTTTAGGTAAAATTTTAATTGATAGTATTCTACCAATGTTAATTTCTTAGTTTTGACAGAAATACATCATTATATAAAATGTTAACATTAGAGGAAGCTGGGTAGAAAGTATACAGAACTCTGTATGTGTACTATCTTCCCAACTTTTCTGTAAATCTAGATTTATTCCCCAAAAAAGCCGTCTTAAATATACTGTATTTGATTAATTAAGGTAAACAGATCATTTCACTCATTTTTATAGATGACACCTGGAACCTAAAAGGTTGAGAGCTTAGTATCACCAAGCAAATTAGTGACAAGTCTTCTGTCTCCCTGCTTAGTCTTTTCTCTACTGCCTATGCTTTTGATGATGTAATCAGTACCCACAAAGCCTAATAAGCTTTATAATGTAGATGCCAGTTAATGCTATTAACTGACCTACCTTCAGAATACTGTTCACTTCCCTATTCTCACAGCTTAACACAGTTACGATCATCCCATAAAATCAAGAAACTCTAAAGGGTATAGATACATGTATGTTAACAGTATGTTTGTTTAAAAAAAGAAAGAAAACCTTACACAGTTACAGATTAATAGCCAGATGGACACTGGTTAAAACAAGGAATCACTTTTAAGTCCACTGTAAATGAAACACAGTACTGTACTAAGACTTTTTAAAGACAGCATGACAGTAAATATTACATTTCCTGTGACTCAACAGAAGCAAAATAAATACAGTAACAGTCTTCTAAACTTATTCAAGCTTTGAGAGCTTTGAAAAGGAGAGAAAGTTATGCGTGTGTATAGATTGTTTATTCTGCCTAATTCAAGATAGGGGCTTCATCCTAGTGGTTAGTGGTTTTGTTTTGTTTCTGTTTGTTTTATTGTCTTTGACTAAGATAGTCATTAAATGTAGATAATTTTAAAGCAAGCTTTTACATTAATGTCTGGGTATTGATATAATCTGATACCTTTTTTACTAATCTTTAGTTTAAATCGAATCCCTAGACTTTTTTTTCCTCTTTATTAGACTTTTTTTTGTAAAAGTAATCCAAAATGTAAAAATGCTATTAAGACCTCCTGTTTTTCTCTCATATCTCTCTTCATCCCACCACACGTACTCACAAAATCCCCAAAGGTAAGGATTAGTACATTTTTATAGTACATTTTCAGATATTTGTATGTGTTTTTTAATTTCTTTAACACAGCTGAAATCATGGCATATATATTGCTTTGCAGCTTCCGTTTTTCCTCTATTACATAGCGCCAGTATATTGAGGATCTCTTTAAATGTCAGCACACACACGTCTACCTCATTTTTTGAACACCTGCATAGTAATATGTTAAGAAGCTATACCAATATTTCCAGTTTCTTGCCATTATTAAGAGTGCTGAGACGAGTATTCTTAAGGGTGTATATTTATGTACTTACGTAAGTTTACGGAATATTATCATGAAAATAATTCCTGAATCAAAAAGTAAACACATTTTAAATTTTTATAACGGTTCCCAAGTAGGTCTTCATAGGGATTGTACCAGTCTATACTCCTATCCTCATTTAAGAGACCACCCATTTCTCCAGACCCTCACCACACTAGATATTAATCCAGTATTTCATCCATTAATTAATTTTAATCTTCCCTAATCCAGTGGATGAAAGTAGTATCTTGTTTTAATTTACATTTATTTACTTATGAATGTAGTTAGAAATATTTTACATATTTTTTTATTTTATCTTGAGTTTTTGGTCTTTTTCTTATTGTTAGACACTTTCTAGTGAGGAAATGAACCTTTTCAAGCATGTTACAAGTGGGTTTTTTCTGCCCTTCTTTCGACTGTGTATGTTTACACTAATAGTTTTAGACGGCCCCAAACGGTCTTTATTTTTTTTTTTTTTTTTTTTTTTTTTTTTTTTTTTTAAGAATATTACGCCTACTATATTTCTGCTTTACTCTTTTTTTTTTTTTTTTTTTTTTTTTTTTTTTTTTTATTTATTTATTTATTTATGGCTGTGTTGGGTCTTCGTTTCTGTGCTAGGGCTTTCTCTAGTTGCGGCAAGTGGGGGCCACTCTTCATCGCGGTGCGCGGGCCTCTCACTCTCGCGGCCTCTCTTGTTGCGGAGCACAGGCTCCAGACGCGCAGGCTCAGTAATTGCGGCTCACGGGCCTAGTTGCTCCGTGGCATGTGGGATCTTCCCAGACCAGGGCTCGAACCCGTGTCCTCTGCATTGGCAGGCAGACTCTCAACCACTGCGCCACCAGGGAAGCCCCCCCAAACGGTCTTTAAACCTTTGTTGAACCTATCCACCCTTGCACAGCAAATTGTATCTCATCTACAAATTGTATCTCATCTACAAAAATGTGAGCCATTTTATGTAAGTAGTTAGATATATTTTATTTAATCTTGAAACCCCATTAGATTTTTTTACTGTTTGTTGTACACATTACAGTTGTTTCAAAGAGCTTTCAAATATTATGTTTTTGCAGGCCTCAGACATCCAGGCAAGGACAGTAGTACTTACCTGGTCACCTCCTTCCAGCCTCATTAATGGCGAAACAGATGAGACTACTGTACCAGAGCTCTATGGTTATGAAATTCTGGTCTCAAGTACTGGAAAAGATGGGAAATATAAAAGTGTATATGCGTAGGTATTTGTTATGTTTTACTCCCTCCCATTATATAGGTTAATGGTTTATCAAAAACAGCTTAAAACTAATTCTGTGCTATTTTCCCTCTTCATGCTTTTATTTTGAATCTATAAGTTGACCAGTGATAGTAATTTCAATGTAAATAGTCCAGATGCCGGCTGGTTCACATTTCTGTCTACACTCCCTTGGAATAATCACTTTCATTGCCCACATTCAGCTTTTTTATTTTTCAGTAGGCTCCCTAATAGATATTTCACTATTCACGTATTCCTGAGACATAAATTGTAGTATATAGAAGCCAGGACCAGAAATGGGAACTATTATATTGTGAACTCATGCAATGTGATATTGCTCCTCTAGGGAGTTGGATTTAATTCTTACATGTACAAGCTCATATCCCATTGTAAAATGAATTTAGTACCATTGTTCCTCATTTGTGTATTGGTATGTTAATAATCATACTTTGAAAAATCATAGTTCTCTTTTCTTGGTTCAAAAGCATATTATATACCAAGAAGCCTTAGAAAGTATCAGTGGCGAAAATTGTGACGTTTATGATTGATGGTTGTAAAATAAATTATTTTTCTCTTCTTATTCATATAGAAATTGCTTATTCTGATGAAAAAGAGTAAAGTCGATTACTAGTTATAATTTCACCACCAGAAAGATTGTAAAGGAGGTGGTTAGCCATTTGATTGATCATTATTAACACACAACACTGGATACATAAGCCTTCTTGGTATCTTTTTTCAAAAAAATAGCTAGTATGGGGAAGAAAGGAAAGAGAAACTGCTCCAGTGACTGTCATCTAGCAACATAAGGTTATAAAAATGTCCTGTCTCCTTCTCTCTATTGAGACTTCCTTGTGTTTATTCTATTTCCTTTTCTTAAAAGACACAAAACCTACCTAAGATGTAAACAGAGGGTAAAGGACCATCAACGTAAAGGTTTCTTTTTGTGTTAATGGCTGTTCTAGTTTGATATGGCTGCTTTCTAAGAGGAAGGATTTATCTCCATTTGCAGCCTGACCAGAGAGCACAAGAGGAACATTAGTCAACCTTAGTCACCTTGTTTACCCTGCACCAATTAAGGTCTCTTTCTGAGCCTGCCACTACAGCTGCCTGATTCATTAAGGTGTACTTCTATCAGTGAGACATGTTTCCTTTCTCATACGATTCACTGGCTTTGATTTGAGAAACAGGATAGCTGTGGAAGGGAAGTGGGAGGGAGGTGGGAGGTTGGAGGAAGAAGTCCATAAAGTGGAAAGGAGAGAAACTTAACTGAAGGAAATGAAACAGAGAACAGTGATTTAAAAGAAAAGGAAGAGAAAACAGGCTAGTTTGTTGGCTACATACCCAAATAATAGTTGTATCAAATGATTATTTAAGAAAATATGTGCTATTATATTTGAAAATTTAATAGTGGCCATAAAAAATGCTTTACCTTAAATTATGATTCAGTTTTTTTTTAATCTACTCATTAAACTATAACATTTTAAGTAAAGTTCCGTGTTATATTTTAAATAAAATCCAATAGTGGCAGACTCCTTGCAGAAATTTGGTAGGTTTGATTTCAGTAGTACATGTGTTATTTAGCATTTTAATTATATACCAGTGGATTTTCAAATAATTGAAAATGGTTCTGTTTCTTCACTAAGCTAAATATCTTCCCTAACTCCACAGGAAAGAAAAAAAAAAAGTCTGGCTTACACAATTGATTTGCTTAGCATACCTTTTTGTTTTAAAGTGGTATTCAGGTACATGCTTAAGTTCGGCATATATCTTAATTACACAAATTGCATATTAGTGCAATCTGAATGTGGTTACAGTTGGAAAAGTAAGAAGCAGTATAATTTCATAAAGTACCACAAACTGTAGTGTACATAATACACATCCTCTGGAATGCTTTATTTATCAGACAACGAAATGTTGCCTTTTGTTTCCCCAGAGGAGAAGAAACCAGTGTCACTTTAAATGATCTCAAACCAGCTACAGATTACCATGCAAAGTAAGGAATTCCTGTATGTTGCTTTTATATGATATAGCATAGGGTTTGTTTGTTTTTAATGATTTCCTTAAAAGTCTAGAATATAATTTAAATATTAATTTTGGATTAAAAACATGGGTTTTGTGGACTTTGCTTTTTCTTGTGGTATAATTATCAACACTTCCCAAAAAAAAACAAAAACATTTAACTCAAATGTTATATTGAAGGGTAAATCACCCTGTTTGTAGGACCTAGGGATTAGAATGAATATACAGATAATATGTATAATATAGCTGTAATATCTAATTCAGCACTGGAAAATTGTCCCAGCTTTTGAAACTTTTACAAAACAGAATCATAAATAATATTTGTACTTACATATTTTTACTTCATCAAAACTCTGAGAATTTCATAACATTTAATTAGGATAACTTAGATACTGCTGTTTTGTTCTGCACAGTTCTTCTTTTATAATTTACTGAAATTATTTTATAGACTCTAGGGTCTCCCCAGCTGGGACTCAGGATAACGATTTAGTCAGTCACCTCTATTTTTAAAAAGAACACTTGTAATTGGGATTATTCCTATTAAACTATTAAATTAAGTCTTCAATTACACATCCTATGGATAAACCCAAAGTATCATCCAACCTAATATTTTTCAAACTGTGGATTGCAACCATTACTGAATCATGAAATTAATTTTGTGGGTTATATTCAGAATTTTTTAAAGTTAAATATAATCAAATGGAATAGAAAGTATCAGTATATTATCCTAGTTAAGGATATTGTTTCAGGGTACTTGTACGTGCATGCGTGTGTGTGTGTAAATGCATATCTGAGAGACACAGTCACAGTTTAAAATGTATTCTTACTTTCGGCAGTCAGAAAAATATGAAAGCCCCTGGCCTATTCTATTTTTCTTTTTTTTAAGGGTCACCCTTTATTTCTGATATGCGTATTTTCTCAATAGAACATTCAGAGGGCATCTTACTGACTTGCCTGTACTTAAAGGTGATACTATATAGAATGGTAGGATACAGTGATTCTACCTGCAGGTTAAAACAATTTATTTTATCACCTTAGAGTCCAGGCAGAATACAATTCTATAAAGGGAACTCCTTCCGAAGCTGAAACCTTTACCACCTTGAGCTGTGAACCTGACATACCTAATCCACCAAGGATAGCCAATCGGACCAAAAATTCACTCACTTTGCAATGGAAGGTAAGAATATTCTCTAGGGTATTTCCAACCGGACATTTGTTTTCCTTTTTTTTCTTCTGTAGTATTAAACTTCATTTTTTTTTTTGGAGACAAAAAGAGGTTTAAGCTAACTTGCTCTTGCTCTTCAGGTGTATTAAATAGGCATTTGTTCCTTATATCCTAAAATAACACTCTTATCAGTTTTTCTTACTATAATGTAAGTATAGCAGAAAAGATTGATTTATAATTAGCAGCCCTTATACTGAATTTGTGATGACACTGCAGTGTGTAATTCTCAGGCTCATTACTACTTTCTATAATACTCTGTAATGACACCTTTATATCCTGAATTTTATCCTAAAATGAGATTCATAATAACTTAACTAGACTCATAGTTTTTAAAATATTAATATGCCTTAAAGGAGGAATAAAATTATTTTTAATAGAATAATGTATTTTTTAATATATAAATATTTGTGCCCAGCTACACAAGAAGATGCAATGAAATGGAAAGACACTAGATAGAATTGGTAATTCACACACCACAGTCATCACTGTCATTGGTGACATGATTTTCTGAAATGATACCTAGGTCTTGGTAAATTTCTGAATAAAATTAAGTACAGTCTTTCTCAAGTTGCACAGTAGTTGCATTTGGGGGAATACAGTAACTGTTAAAACTATACCACAAATACCTTGTAAAATGGAATTAGGTTCTAGGCAGTGATAATTATAAACAGATATTTCACCTGTATGGATGTCCAGGAGCACATTCAAAAGTCCTAGAGGAAAAGAACAATTCTTCATTGTACTGAAATGAAGGTGAAATTCTTTAGTTTTAGAGTGATTAAATACTGGGGGAAAAATGACCAAAAAAGCTGAAATTTTCACCACTGAAAATAAACAGATTGGTGAATTAGCAGTCTTAGGCAGTTGACACGTGGAGTCTAGAAGCAGAGATCCAACTTTCACTTTTTAGTGTATTACACAATATCACTTTCAGATTGTAAGTTGAGTTGTAATGAAAATGACAGGATCTATCCCAGGAGCTTAAAGCTGATAAAACCTTCTGATAAAAGGCAAAGTTTATTTATTTTTTTTAAAAAAGGATTATAGGGCTTCCCTGGTGGCTCAGTGGTTAAGAATCCGCCTGCCAATGCAGGGGACACGGGTTCGAGCCCTGGTCTGGGAAGATCCCACATGCCGCGGAGCAACTAAGTCCGTGCACCACAACTACTGAGCCTGTGCTCTAGAGCTCGCAAGCCGCAGCTACTGAAGCCTGCATGCCTAGAGCCTGTGCTCTGCAACAAGAGAAGCCACCGCAATGAGAAGCCCATGCACCGCAACAAATAGTAGCCCCCGCTCGCCGCAACTAGAGAAAGCCCACACACAGCAACAAAGACCCAACGCAGCCAAAAATAATAAATTTTTTTTAAAAAAGGATTATAAAAGTTAAGAGATCTTGATAAAAGAGATTGTTCAGTGTTCATAAAAATTTGAGTAGCCTCTTGATTTGTTTTCTTGAAGTTAAAAGGATTATAGGATATGCATGCATTTCTGTATTCTCTGTGCAAATTTTTCCAGGGCTAAATCCCAGAGAACATCTGCAACACACAATAGATGCCTTAGATTGGATCATCACAATATCTTTTATAAAAGTACTAATTTGTACTCATTTTGTTTGTTTTTTGGTGTTTGTTTTAGGCACCTAGTGACAATGGTTCTAAAATCCAAAGTTTTATTTTAGAATGGGATGAGGTAAGTACATTTAAACTTTTTAAATTAGGCTAAAATGTATGCATATCCTCAGGCAGAAATACCTTTTTGTTTATGGTGTATGAGTCAGTTGATGGTGTTCTTAGAAACCTTTACTGACCAGACTGCCCAGTGTTCTAGTTGTTTTCAACTAAACCACCATCAAAGCTATCACTTGGTTAATTAACTTGATGGAATATTTTCTTTCACATCAGCCTTAAAGGCAAGCATGTTCATTTACTGTGACTGCTTTAACAAATTACCACAAACTAGGTGGCTTAAAACAACACTTCTATTCTCTCATAATTCTCGAAACCAGAAATCCAAAATGGCTTTCACTGGGCCAAAATCAAGGTGTCACCACAGCCGTGCTTACTCCAGGGACTCTAGAGCAGAACCCATTTCCTTGCCTTTTCCAGCTCTGGAGGCTGTCCTCATTACTTGGTTCATGGCCACATCAGATTGCCCTTTCTCCCCCTGCTGCCATTATCACATGGCCTTCTTCCTCTTCTGTCTTCAAGTCCTTCTCTGCTTCCCTCTTAAAAAGGACACTTGTAATTCCATTTAGGACCCACCCAGATAATCCAGGATAGTCTCTCCACATCTCAAGAGCCTTACCCTAACCACATTTGTACAGTCCCTGCTACCATATAAGGTAACATTCACAGGTTCCAGGGATTAGGATCTGGATATCTTTGGAGGCTGTTATTCAACCTACCACAGCAAGCATACTGGGCTTTATTGTTTAGTACTTTGTTTTACTGTCATTTATATATATCATGTTCTCTTTTGCCCTGCTGCTTCACTGCAGCTAAGAGGAGGGGCCAGAGGGAGTAGAAGAAATTCCACTGCTAATTTGGGAATTCAGCAGTATGTTAAAAGAGTAACGAGGCGCAACCCAAGTAAGTTTTATTCCAGAAGGTCTAAGAGAATTCAGAATTAGGAAGTCTACTGCTGTATCATAGTAATTGAGAAGAAAAACCGTATCATCTTAATAAATTATGACAGATATTTGATAAAATTTATCACCTATCTCATTTAAAACTCAAAACAAATTAGGAATAGAAAGGTAATTGGTAGTTTTGTATTAAGTGCAGTACTATCACTAAACAATAAAAGCGCTCTAGTCAAAGCAAAAACAAGTCAAAGTTGCCAGTTTTCCCCACCTTTATTTGACATTATTCAGGAAGTTATAGCTAATACAGTATGATTTGGAATCAAAACGAGGTAGAGCTATGGTGGCTGGGCTGGGGGAGCAAAATTATCATTTTTTAGAGATGACATGATTTTCTATTTAGATAACTTGATAGAATCAACTATAAACACTATTAAAACTAACATTAGAGTTCAATAAAGCAACCAGATTCAGACTAAAGGTTTTCTTTGAAGCAGAGGTCACCCTAACGGCCCTTTACCTCTACCACACAATAACAAGAAATGGGTAGAAAATAAAAAATTTGTTGATTTTATGTAGCATCTTAAATTTCTAAAACTCTTCAGTTGTCCTGAACTGCAGACTTTTCTCTCTCCCATCTTAATGCCTGTAATGGGATTTTTCTCTCTGTTTATACTCTTTCAGTGTTAAATCTAAGCAGTAGTAGTGCCAAAATCTTTAAGGAAGTTCAGCAGCTATCTAGGTGGTTTGGGGATGGGTAGGGACCTTTTCTTGAAACTGTTTGCATAGAACTTTTCATAGGTTGAGGAAAGCTGCCAGTTATGCATATCAAAGATCAACCTGTTTCCACCGCTACCAGTCCCTCCATAGAGACTGGGGGATCCATACCCGGAAAGGGTTGCTTTCACTAAAAGCCAGAGGTTAAGCATCAGCTATAAAACAGGGTGCTTAGTTCAAGAAGCTAGACAGAGATGCCTGCTCTTCAGTTTTTGAATTCTGTGTTAATGAACAGTGAGTATCATATAAAAGATGTGTTATCTTAGACTTCTCTTGAGATTCATGACATGCATGTAACAAAGATGACTTTTAATGTACACTAGCTAATATGTTACTATCAATTAGGAATTAATGTGGATTTCTCTCTTTACAGTAATTTACAATGATATATAATAACTGTTTCTTTTAGGGAAAAGGAAATGGAGAATTTTGTCAGTGTTACACGGGCTTACAAAAGCAATTTAAAATTACTAAACTGTCACCAGCAATGGGTTGTAAATTTAGACTATCAGCCAAAAATGACTATGGTCCAAGGTAAGATACATTTTAATGTAGATATTTTAGACTATTCATTTGTGTAAATTATTCACAGTCCAAATTATCCACTAAAAATTCTGCCTTAGTTATTATCACTTCGTTGATTTAGTTAAGATGTGTTACTAACCTAGCAAACCTATAAGAGAATTTGTTAATTACATAAACTGCAGTTTTAAAAGAATACGAATTCACTTTTAGGTATCTGACCTGGTTACCATAAAGATATTACCAAATCCAAGATATATTATTGGATTATAATTAGTTATCAAAATTATCATTTGCCCCCAAAATGTCACTTATCAAAAATGAGTTCTTTGGCTATAAAAAATAACTTTTTTTCATTCCTTTTTAAAAACCATTTGCTTCAACAGTGGTTTTAGTGAAGAAGTCTTATATTACACCTCAGGCTGTGCCCCTTCTATGCCAGCAAGTCCTATATTAATTAAAGCTGGGGTTACTTGGTTATCCTTACAATGGAGTAAACCCTCAGGAACACCATCAGATGAAGGAATTTCTTATATTTTAGAGATGGAGGAAGAAACTTCAGTAAGTATGTATTTTAAATATGGTATTTAAAACATTTCAGTGTGACATTAATCCTGATATAGTAAATATTGCCACAATAGTTAGATCCTTTCCCAAATGCTTTGAAACCTCAGTTGGTTACTGTTTGGGAGGGACTGGAAGTGAGGGACAACTCAGCCTTTTGTTTTCTTGATGTGTTGGGGGGGGTTTTGGTTTTTATGTGTGTTTGGATACATTTTATGCCTGGGAACAACACAGACTACATTTTAAGTATATATGTTTTGGGGAAAATAAAGAGAGGGAAGGATCACCACAGCCTTAGACTAAGCAACTCTAAAAGATAAGAAAAGAGAATGTTTCCCTTCTCCAACTGTGTTCATGCATTGCTTCTCCAAGTGCCACAGAAACTTTGAAGAGCCTCACATGAGACTATATAGTGCAGCCTGAATCTAGTTACCAATGTCTCATCTCCTGTGAGCTAGAACTGAGCTAAACAAGAGTTAGGCTGTCTTCTCCTAGTTATATATAGTTCCATAGCTTTTCAGAGTTACTCTGAAGCAATATGAGTCAAAAATAGCTTGGTCCATAGACAACTAATGAGAACATACTGTATAGCACAGGAAACTCTATTTAATGCACTGTAGTGACCTAAATGGGAAGGAAATCCAAAAAAGAGGGGTTATATGTATATGTATAGCTGATTCATTTTGCTGTACAGTAGAAACTAACACAACGTTGTACAGCAACTGTACGCCGATAAAAATTAATTAAAAAAAAATAGCTTGGTCCATTCTAGGTGTATACCCAGAAGAATTGAAAATACATGTTTGTACAAAACTTTGTACACCAATGTTCACAGCAGCATTAATCATAATAGCCAAAAAGTGGGACTAACCGAAATGTCCATCAGCTGATGAATGGATAAACAAAGTGTAATATATCTGTGCAGTAGAATATCATTCAGCCACATAAGGGAATGGAGTACTGACATATGCCACAACATGAATGAGCCTTGAAAACATTATGCTAAATAAAGAACCCAGTCACAGAAAACTGCATATTGTGTGATTCCATTTCTATGGGTATAGGCAAATCCATAGAGATAGAAATATATTGGTGTATAATAGAGATAGAAAGTATATTGGTGTATAAGAAAAGAGAGAAAGTATATTGGTGTATAAGAAAAGAGAGAAAGTGACTGCTAACCAGAAAGTAAAGTACAGGTTTTATTCTGGAACTAGGAATTAAACAATGGTTTCACAAGGTTGTGACTATACTATAAACCATTGAACTTTATACTTTAAAAATGGGAATTTTATGGTTTGGGAATTATATCTCAGTCTTTTTAATTTTTAAAAATAACATTGGGAAAGTAGTGAAGCATTGTCCCTGGGGCTATAAATAATGCCAAACCTAAGTGACATCACAACCTGCCAGCACAACCAACTATTCATCTATTCACCTAAACACAGTTATGTGTTCAGGGAAAGTTAAATAGTTATGGTTTTGTTTAGCTCTTGCAACATCTGTCTGGGAAATTCCTGTTAGTTCTAGGGATAAGCTTACTGATCGTGATGTTACCATTGTCTCTCATTTTCCCTCAATACAAAGATCTTCTCGTGGCTACTGTATTTACTGAGAATAAGTGGTCTTCTCCATCCTCCTACAAATGTTCAGTAGCATTTCTGGATCTGTCTACTCAAGATAGAAGCATCAAGGTGAAGATTACCCTCAACCAAACATTAATCACATTGCATGTAACAGAAGATGAAGAGGACCTGAATCTTTTCACATATTCCTTATTCCCCATATTTCTGCTGTTAGACCTCTAATGAAGACTTATTTTCCCTTTCCAGGGATATGGTTTTAAGCCTAAATATGATGGAGAAGACTTTGCTTACACAGTGAAAAATCTCAGACGTAGTACAAAGTATAAATTTAAGGTAAGCTTTGAAAGCCCTTGAAAGATCTGTTTGTTGTTCTTATTGTTCCTGTTTTAAAGGCAGGTACATGCCTCATTCCTGTGGTTTTAAATCTTAAATATTTTGGCCTTTTCTAATGAGCTTTATTGTTTTACTTTCTTACTATATAATAATGCTTCTCAAATTTTATGTATTTAAATTCAAAACAGTCTTAATGTTTTACAGGAGTCTTATTTGCAAAATGTGAACAAAACATCTTTTAAAATGTGGATGTCATTGAACATAGTCAGAATATGCTTTTTTGGCAGGTGTATCAGAAAAAAGTAATGATATTTTAATGCTCTATCTAGTGGTGCACAGTTTCAGTTGTCCAGTCACTAGTAAGTTACTTGATGAAGGTGATATCTACCATGTTTCTTCACTGTAAAGTTGTTCTTTTTCCCTTTGTAATAAGTATTTTGTAAATACTCTGTAGACATCTTGTTCCTCATCAAAGTTTCACCCACTAGTTTTAACACCCATTGATAAATCTTGCCTGAATCAATTATTCAGTAATCATGATTAATGGTTGCCAAGTGGTGATTTTTTTAAATTTTATCATTCCTTCTACGTTTATTAATTGGCATTATACTATAAGGAAAAGCTTTCTTTTCTCATTTATTTATATCAGTATGAACTCATGGATTCCTGTTTACTGAGTGGGTTATATTTTGTTGCTATGGCTATCAGTTATGAGGTTCAAATTGTCTTAGATTTGGGAGCCCTTGTCAGGCTGACTTCTGAATTTTTTTGACATGTTCCCCCCCCCCCATCATTCTTTGAGCCCACTCTTTCTGGCACATGATATTTCATTCTCATCTTGTACTTTCTCTTCGTCAACCTTGATATTGGCCATTTCTCAAAGCACCTGGGTCCTTTGAGTGGACAATGGTAATTAGAAGTCAAGATCTGGGTAGTAAGTATACTTAATGCTATAAGGGTATTGCTACTCCTGGGCATCCTCTCAGTGGACAAGGCTAAGAACTAGATGTATGTATGTATGTCTTGTGTGTGTGTATACACACACACATACACAATTTACATGCACAGACACATTTATATTCTTATTTCTAGGGTATCTATTTTTAAAAATCATGAGTTTGCACCAAAAACCTCCATTTAATCTAGTGCCATAGGTTAATTCTAATTTTCTCCCTTTACTTATTTCTAACTCCCATCATCATCAGTGAGAAACTTTGCCCCACATATGTTCACAATATTTACTTATTGGATGAAACTCCTCCTCTTTCCTTTATATCCTTCCCTAGAGTCCTATTCAGGGTGCTCGAGTTTCTACTAGGCAGATGCTGCTGCTTCCACCCAACCTACCTCATGTCATTCTTGCTTGCTTGAGGCCTGGAGACTCTACATATCATTCTTGCTCACTTGAAGCAGTAGCAAGCTTTGAAAATTCTTCTCCTATGGAGACTCCTGAAAATTCTGTATCTTTCCTAGTATTTCATCCATTCTAGGATATATTTTAGCTCTGACTTGGTTGGTGATATGCATTGCTATTTCTTGGCAGACAGTGCTTGAATTAGCTAATATACCAGTTAATATAAGCCAGCCTACATTTTTATGCAGAGGTTTTCCCCAAAATGTAACAGGATGCTTATTAGTTGATAAATTCAACATTTGAATTTTCCTACCATTGCTTGTTTAAACAACTTATTTCAAATAAATGATAAAAGCCATCGTAAATTGTTTTCATTATTAAAAAGCAAAAGATAAATTTTATTACTCCTTGAGAACCTAAGAAAATTTTAATGATAATGGGAAATTTGATTATGCAGTTCATAATGATTATATTTGTCATGCTTTATTTTGTATATTAGCTTCCTTTTTAAAACTTCTGATAACACTGGGTCATTTTAATTTTAAAATACAGTTATTATTATTGACAAGATTTATAAAATACCTAAGAAGTATGTACATTTATTCCAGTTTTCCTCTTATGGTGTTGGATTGCATTTTTACTTTAGTAATGATTATCATACTTTTCTTTAAAAGAAAAGTTGTTAATGTCTTTATAATCTGGTAAATTTATTTAAAAATTCTGGGGGTAAGGCCTAGCAATCTGTATTTTAGCAGGCTCTTCAGGTGATTCTGATGCTTGTGAAAATTTGAGAACCACTGATCTAGAGGAGGGAAAAAAATATTAGGAAATAGAAAATGGTGACTGTATGAAGTTTCCTAGAAGCTCAAACATTTATTTTGAATCTGCCATGAACTGGGTGCCAGCTGAGGTGGGGTTGAATCATTAAATCCTACTTCTATGTCTGAGTCTTCCTTTCTAGCTTGACATTTGCAGTCTCCTCTTTCAAGCAAACATATCAAAGTAAAATCTTAACACTCTAAAAGAAATCATAGAATACTAAGCAAAAGCAATAAAAATGTTATAATGCAGGAAGTAGTGACTAAATAGTATATTATTGTTTGTAAAGAAACAATAAGGATACGATTAACATAAAATTCAAATTTGAGCAAGTTTACCAAATGCCAGAGTTCTAGGTTGTACAGTAAGGACAATCCTAGGACACTCAAAATACTAAAACAAAATTAGAGCAATGAAAAAATTTAAAGGACAAAAGAAAAATGAAAATAAAACTTTAAAGCATAAGAGAGCAATCAGAATTCTTAAAATCATTTAAAATTCAGAGTGATAAACAAGTGAACAATGCTAATTCCATCCAGTGGTTCACTTGGAAGCTGGGCTAGGACCTAGTGTCCAGATTTTAAAGAAAGAATTAAAACCTTCAGAGACTAGTGGCCAGTCCCTATGACTCTGGGCCACTAGAAAACTAATGCCTTATTTCCTGAAGTTCCTGAAAAATATGTTTTCAAGTAGCAAGGCTTCTAAAAGTCAAGGTCTGAGTACCTTGAGCTGAGAACCCTTAGATACCTTTACTTCAGCTTATTACTTGTTTTTGAGGCCTTCTCACAGGTGAAGAGAAATCAAAACAGTATCTGGGTCCATCAATTTCACTTATCTTCCATCATTGAAATTTGCTCATACATCAGCATCTATGACAGTACAGAGTCATGTTCCCTCTTCTTTCTCATCTTGTCTGTTGTCATTTTATGATGTCTCCCTTTCTCCTTTGCCCTTATCTAAGTGTGCCCAAGTTTAGTCCTTAGTTCTACTTGGAATATCCCTTTCTGCCTTGGAAATATCATCTCTTTGCCTTATGCCAGCTGTCATTTCTGTCCTAAAGAGTACTAAATCTCCAAACCTGTTCTGTATCACTTTCAAGCTAATTGCTCACCTTCTAATCCAAGTTACATTTTATACCTAGATTAATCTGTCTGAAACACAGCTTTCCCTCCAAAATACAATTTCCTTAATTTGTTATAAGGTTCTTTATATTCCAACCCATTCAGTTTTTTAACTGCACTGCCTTTCACTTCTTACTTGAACTGGCTCCCTCACCACACGGAATACTCATCCTTCCCTGAGCAGAGCTCGCTGTTTATTATTCCCTTCTGCTCCTGTACTCACGTCTTTCTATTCTCTCTTACCCAGTCTTCCCCTTTTCACTGCTGCTGTCTGTGAAAACCCCGTTATCACTTTCATTTGCTTTTTCAAAGCCTTTCTGGACCATTTTAGGCCATAGTAATCTTTCTTCTGTTGCCTAATTGTTTTGATATGCATATTGCCTGTCTGCTTAGAATCTGCACAAAGATTCTAAGCTCTTTGAAGGTAAAAAGTGCACCACAGCTAGAGTTATTAGCACAGTGCTCCCTCTGTGGTGGACACTAAATGAATGCTTTGATTATTTGTAAAATTTGGGGGAAAATATGGTTTTATACCTTACTGGCTAACTGGAGTAAAAGGCAGTGCTGACATATATAGCTTTAAAAACATAATTAGTGGATCTTATGGTTTTTATGGAGTCTGCTTTTACTTTAAAAGCTTCCTCAGACTTCCCTGGTGGTCCAGTGGTTAAGATTCTGCCTTCCAACGTGGGGGGCACGGGTTCGATCCCTGGTCAGGGAACTAAGATCCCACATGCGGCACGGTGCAGCCAAAGATTTTTTTTTTTTTTGATTTATTTATTTATGGCTGTGTTGGGTCTTCGTTTCTGTGCGAGGGCTCTCTCTCTAGTTGCAGCAAGTGGGGGCCACTCTTCATCGCGGTGCGCGGGCCTCTCACTGTCGCGGCCTCTCCCATTGTGGAGCACAGGCTCCAGACGCACAGGCTCAGTAATTGTGGCTCACAGGCCCAGCCGCTCCACAGCATGTGGGATCTTCCCAGACCAGGGCTCGAACCCGTGTCCCCTGCATTGGCAGGCAGACTCTCAACCACTGCGCCACCAGGGAAGCCCGAAAGATTTTAATAAGTATATAAATAAAAATTAAAAAATAAAAGCCTCCTTTGGAGGGGCCACTGTAGGGGTAGGGGACTAAGAGGTACAAACTACTAGGTATAAAAAAAATAAGTATAAAGACATACTGTACAACACTGCCATATTTAAAATGGATAACCAACAAGGACCTACTGTATAGCACAGGGAACTCTGCTTAATGTTATGTGGCAGCCTGGATAGGAGGGGAGTTTGGGGGAGAATGGTTACATGTATATATATATATATATATATATATATGGCTGAGGTGTTTTGCTGTGCACCTGAAACTATCACAACATTGTTAATCGGCTAAACTCCAATATAAAATAAAAAGTTAAAAAAAAAAAAGACATTGGGACTTCCCTGGTGGTGCAGCGGTTAAGAATCCGCCTGCCAGTGCAGGGGACACGGGTTCGAGCCCTGGTCCAGGGAGATCCCACATGCCGCAGAGCAACTAAGCCTGTGCGCCACAACTACTGGGCCTGTGCTCTGTAGCCTGCGAGCCACAGCTGCTGAGCCCGTGTGCCACAACTACTGAAGCCTGCACGCCTACAGCCTGTGCTCCACAACAAAGAAAAGCCACTGCAATGAGAAGCCCACGCACCGCAAGGAAGAGTAGCCCCCATTCGCTACAACTAGAGAAAGCCCGTGTGCAGCAACAAAGACCCAACACAGCCATAAATAAATAAATAAATAAATAAGTTTCTTTTTTTTAAAAGACATTGTACAATACACGGAATATAGAAAATATTTTATAATAACTATAAATGGAGTATAACCTTAAAAAATTGTGAATCACTGTATTGTATACCCTGTAACTTATATTGTACATCAACTATACTTCAGTTTTTTAAAAAAATCTTCCTCTAGTTGTGAGGTTTAAGTAAACACTGTGTACTGTGTTGAAAGTGTTTTGACACCCTTTGTAGTCTAATTTGTAAAGCAGCAGAGTGAGAAAACATCCTGAAATTCTATCTGAATATGTGGGAGGACTGATGAGGAAGCCTGAGCAAAACTGAACAATTGGACTAAATTTTACTGAGTTCTCATGGGTTGCATGAGTTATTTGGGGTAATAGATTTATTTAGATCCTCGTCTGTAGTGTCACGTCATAGTGGTCCCCACCTATGGCTCATTCATTCAGCCAATAATTATTGAGCATCTGCTCTATGATAAGCACTCTTCTAAACAATACGAATTCAATAGCGATCAAAACAGCTAATATCCTAGTGGAAGGAATAGATGACAAACAAGCAAACAAATATTAGATAGTGATAAGTGCTATGCAAGTTAACTAAAATAGGGTGAGTTGACAGAATGACTGGGTAGTCGAGGAAGTCTTTTTGGAAATGGCATTTAAACAGATCTGAATAACAAGAAGGAGGTGGCATGTCAAGGTCAAAAAGAACATTCCAGGCAAAGGAAATAACTGCTAATGTAGAAGACCCGAACCTTTCGAGTAGAGGTAGTCAGGGGTGGAATCACATAGGGCTTTGTAGATAAGAATTTAGATTTTATTCTGGTAAAATGAGAAGCCATGAAGCTGAGAAGTGATAAAGTCCCCTGGCTGCCATGTAGAGAATAGATGAGGTTAAGGAAAGGAATGGAAGCTGAGAAACTAATTAGTAGTATGTTACAGTCATTCAGCAAACATAAAATAAAGGAGGCTTTAACTAAGGTTGTGGTAGGTATAGAAAACAGAGAAGTGGAGGTAGAGTACAGGATTTACTAATAGATTTGACAAATAGGTTCAGAGAAAGGATCAAAGATCCTTGTAGATTGATTTTTGGCTTGAGTAACTAGGTAAATGGTAGTAGTGCTTTTTACTGATGGGGAAGAACAGAGATGGAGCAGGTTTGGAGACGAGAAAATCATATCAAGTTTGATATTGGACTTGAGGAACTTTTAAGTTCAGTAGAAGAGATAGGTAAAAATACAAACATAGGGCTTTCCTGGTGGCTCAGTGGTTAGGAATCTGCCTGCCAATGCATGGGACACGGGTTTGAGCCCTGGTCTGGGAAGATCCCACATGCCACGGAGCAACTAAGCCCGTGCTCCACAACTACTGAGCCTGCGCTCTAGAGCCCGCGAGCCACAGCTACTGAGCCCACATGCCGCAGCTACTGAGCCCGCGTGCCCTGAGCCCGTGCTCTGCAACGAGAAGCCACCGCAATGAGAAGCACACGCACCGCAAGAAAGAGTAACCCCCGCTCGCCGCAACTAGAGAAAGCCCATGCGCAGCAACCAAGACCCAATGTGATCAAAAATAAGTAAAATAAATAAAATTTTTAAAATATATATGTAATTAAATTTCTAAAGTGAAAAATATAATTATATTGAATAAATATAATTATTATAAATATGAATTATATTTATCTATTGCTGCACAACTTAGCTTGAAAAAATGAACATTTATTATCTCACAGTTTCTGTGGGTCAGGAATTCAGGACAAGCTTGGCTGGATGGTTGTGATGCAGGGTTTCTATGAGGTTGCAGTCAAGATGTCAGCTGGGGCTACAGTCCTCTGAAGGCTTGACTGTGGCTGGAGGATGTGCTTTCAAGTTCACTCAAGTGAACTTTTTGCCAGGAGTCCTCAGCTCCTTGCTGTCTCTTGGTCAGAGGTTTTAGTTCCTCACCACCTGGGCTTCTCCATAGGGAAGATACACACACCATCATTTCTTCTACATTATTTGTTACAAGCAAGTCGTTAAGTACAATTCAAAGGGAAGAGGAATTAACCTTTATCTTTTAAAGAGAGGAAATTCAGAGAATTTGTGGGCATTTTTTTAAACCCCTGAAGAATAATAAAAGAATAAGTTAAAGCAAGCCTAAAGCCCATCAAGTATCACCAGATAGCTTATAGCTTATAGCTTGTTCCAGTGATGACTCTTGTTTAGTATCAAAATGTTAGACTTATACTTGTATTTTCAAGACTGATTCTAAAAGGGGGTTATACCTGAATTTTCTTCATATATGCTAAGTCCCTTTTGTTTGTTTGTTTTTGTTTTTATTTATTTTTTAAATTGGGGTATAGTTGTTTTACTATTGTGTTAGTTTCTACTGTACAGTGAAGTGGAGTTCCCTGTGCTATACAGCAGGTTCTCATTAGTTATCTATTTTATACGTATTGGTGTATATAGAGACGTGGATGGATCCCCTTTGTTTTTAATGCTGAGTCCCTTTTGAAGACAAGCAATCCTCACATAAATCATTTGACTGAGCCTAGTTGTCTCTCATCACTTTGTTCGTTAAGCCTATATCATTAGGTATCAAACATTAATTATTTTATGTCTTTGTGTTCTCATCATAGGTTATTGCTTATAACTCAGAAGGTAAAAGTAATCCAAGTGAAGTAGTTGAATTTACTACATGCCCTGATAAACCGGGAGTACCTGTAAAGCCCTCAGTTAAAGGAAAGATACATTCACATAGTTTTAAAATAACTTGGGGTAAGATATTATGCGTACTTGTATATCATTACTTTTATATTTGATTAAAATGATTTGAATATTTAGATCATTTTTAAGATACTTGAATAAATTTGTTAGCTCAAGTAAGTTCAGTAAGAAATGTGAGACTCATTTACTGTTTGAGGATGGCTTTGTAGTCACACATACTAAGTTCAGATTTGATGGAGGAAACACTTGGGGTACACTGTAGAACTTTGAGCAGGGGCAGCAATGTGTGAAATGAAAGATTACTGAACTTGTAGCTACAGTTTCCTGTCTCATCCTGGTTTTCACGAGAAATTAAAATCACTTATTCATTTAAAACAAAAATTAATTGAGCACCTGCTTATGTACTACCTTATGCAAAAACAAGAGAGTAAATGAGATGCTGGAGTTAATTTTTTTTTAAATCATTGCAGGTGATTCTTTTTTCTTTTAGAGCAATCCTGAGTTTGGTATTTTGTCTATTATGAGTTTATGTGATTTTTTTAATTGTATATACTCTGCCTAATAACACTTTTGCTTCTTTGGATAGACCCACCAAAAGACAGTGGAGGAGCAGCCATCAATAAATATGTAGTAGAGATGGCAGAAGGTTCTAATGGTAAGAATATCTATTAAAAATTGATAGATTTATACCAGTCTACCTTTACTCTTCATGATTTTAAATTTTGTATAATCTCTTTTTTTTCTCTTGATTTTTTTCCTTTGTTTGTAGCATTTAAGATTTTGCCTATTATGACCCACTTTAAGTTGTAATCTCCAGAAATACAGTGACTCAAATGCAAGACTGCTGTATAGCTATATTGTTTTCTTATTTTTTTCCCTCCTTTGTTTGCATTGCTCAGTTCCAGTATACCTAAAGTCTTCTGAAGGTTAGCTTACTCAGTTAGATTTATACCCAGATGTATCAGAAAAATCATCTTCTAAAATTTAACTTACATTATACTAGTTTTAGTAATAAATTCTTTGCCTAGTAAACTTTATTCTTGAATCACACATTTAACAATCTTTATTTCTATCAAATGGCCTATTTCCTTGCAAAAAATAAGGATGTCTTTTAATTAAGACTAAACTTCCTATGGTATTGGTTCTTTCTATTCTTTGTGTGTTATATAATGTTATTACCGGCCCAGTAAACACTTAAAATGTTTAATTAAAAGTAAATTATCAATCTAAGCCAAAGTCTGTACAGAGTTACAGAGATATTTCACTTCAACAAAGCCATGCAAACTGGTCTAGGAAGCTGCACACATAAAAAAAATTAGATCATTTCCAGGAAACTAAAAACAGGCTTAAATTGTTTCTGACAAATTACATAAACACTTACTTAGTGAAGCTAGGATACCTGCTATGTCCATGGTACCAAAATGTTAAACATTACCTGGTAGCTGATTGAACATAATTCTTCACCTTACAGGAAACAAGTGGGATATGATATACAGTGGAGCTACTAGGGAACATCTTTGCGATCGACTGAATCCAGGCTGTTTCTATCGTTTTCGAGTTTACTGCATCAGTGATGGAGGACAGAGTGCGGTAATACTTACATGCAGATTTTTTTTTTCCAAGTTTGGTCAAATGAGATGAGATCATCAGATGCCACCCCAAATATTGAAATAAATCATAAATGTATAACCCAGGTGGTTAAATTTATAGTGACCAGACTATTCTAATACATATAGTACTTAGCTTATGGTCAAAATTTAGTGAATATCTATTGTCTGGTTGCTGTTTAGCTTTGGAAGAATAAATATATGAAAACATATATTTATTCTTTTTAATGAATTATAAGCGTTTTGTTGAAAATGAGAGTACTGTGAAACTGAGTTGCAAGTCCTGCCCAACAGGCTTTGGATCCAATTGCTTCATTTTCTTTAATAAGAAAATCTTCCTAGATTTTTTAAAAAAGCAAACCCCCACTCCCCTCCCCCCACCAAAAAAAGACACCTATCTTTCTAATATAGCATCTATAGTATTCTTATATGAATGCCTTTCTGAATAAGGTGATGACCAAATATTTTATTTATGTTTGGAAAAAGTTTAAGTGCAGTGCAGATAATGAATATGGCACTGAGTTTGTGTCAGTGTTTTTAAGAGAAAGTTTTTTAAAATAAAACTAAAAGATTTTTTTTAACAGCATAGAAATTAAAAGTAATACCAGATACCTGGAAAGATGCCAAATACTTGGGAAAACTTACCTGATTTTTAAATTATTTTTAGGGTGAAGGAAAGATTTTTTTTAATAATAAATAAATTAATGTTTAGGTTACAAATACAATCAAGTGGACAAAATAGTCTAAACCTCCTGAAAACACAGCAGATAGCATTTACAGAATTTTAAAACATCCTTCTTTAGAAGAGATTTGTAGAGCCATTTGGACATGATCAAAAATAATGTCCATTAGGTTATATGGAGGGGTTTTTTTGTTGGTTTTTTTTTGGGTTTTTTTAATTATGGAAAGAAGAGTTTTGGGGGGGGGTTTGGGGGTTTTTTTTCTGGTAACTTTCTTTGTATCTAGTGGTCACATAATACATGTCTTTATTTTATTTGCCTGTATAAAATTTGAGTTTTAATGATTTAATTGGGCTTGATTTTATTCAGAACTTTATTCCTTTTCTGTTGATAGTCAAGTACAGTTTCAAATTATTGGTGCAATCTTTGTGTTTGTCTTATTTTCCTCTAACAAAAGCAGTCTGATTATTTGGCTTGGGGCATTTTCGTTTTGTTTTTGCTTTTGTTTTGGCAGGTATCTGAATCTTTACTTGTGCAGACTCCAGCTGTGCCTCCTGGCCCATGCCTCCCTCCCAGATTACAGGGTAGACCCAAAGCAAAAGAAATACAGTTACGATGGGGTAATTTTCATTTTGGTAATAAATTATAATTAAGTTAGTATTAAATATATTCCTCTTGTTAAATTGCATGAATCTTTCCACCTTTAGGACCCCCTTTGGTCAGTGGTGGATCACCCATTTCTTGCTATGGTGTGGAAATGTCTCCTGTAGAAAGAGATGAACCCAGAGAAGTTTACCAAGGTTCTGAAGTGGAATGTACAGTGAGCAGCCTTCTTCCTGGAAAGACTTACAGCTTCAGACTGCGTGCAGCTAACAAAATGGGGGTAGGAAGACTGAGCTGACTGAATTATCATCTCAGTGGTATTTCATATAACATACGTCATTGTACCCATTATTTGACCATTTTGCTTTCAACATGCAACTCCAAATTTTACAATTTTTAATAAGCCTCTGTTGATAAATAAGAGAGAAGTCAGTGTATACCATAACTTAATTGTTATAGAATCTCAGTATTTTCAAACCCCACTTACAATATGTGACACTTTGGACTTTAGCTGAGCTAACGCTTGCCTTTCAGGCAGTGCTAATAGGGTTTACTTCGTAAAAAGAGTAGAAACATGATCATAAGATGAAATACTTAGAGTTATTAAGTGTTTTGAGGCTGGTTAAATGCAGCATTTACTTTTTTTTAGTTTGCAACTAGTTGTGATTCATTTTTTGCCTAAAGGAGAAAACTTACATTCTAAGCATTCTGGTTTTGTGTGGGTTTTTAAAAAAATATATTATCTATGTACAACTCCATAAATGGACAAAACAGATGATATCTCCATTTTACTGCTGAGGAAGCTGGGGCTCAGAAAAGCTAATACCTGCCCCAGCAGTCACACAGACGAAGAAGTGGTGGAGGCCAGCCACTGCCTCAGACCCCAGAGCCAGTGCCCTTTCCACTCAACTGTGACACCTCCCGTCCCTCTGAATTAAAACTTCTCTAAGGACAAAGCACTGATTTCTTACTTTAACTGAGTTAGCACTGTGTTTCTTTAAACTACAGTATAATTAAAATTTCGTAAAATTAAACTGACAAGTCTCTCCCCTTTATTTCAGATTTTAGTAAACTGTGCTGTGTTTTATGTCTCATTCTCCAACTGAGTTCATTGTATCTGTAAACTTACTTTTAAATTTCTTACATGTCAGTTTTATATACTTTGTTGGCATTCCTTGCGTACGTCATTCCTTCCTTTCTGAAGTCATGATCTTGTCAGCCCCTCAAGGCTGCAGTACACTGGGATTAACATCTTTAGTGCTAGTGTCTTTAACCCATATTTTCAGGTTTGTGATAACCTGTCAAAATCATCTTAATATTTGTTCTCTGTATTTCCAGAGAATTTACATTTTTACACCCTACTAAAGCTATTCTAAATTTTAAGATATAATTTATGCCCATCACCTCTCATGCCTTTAATTGGTATCATCTCTTCACTCTTCACAGAATTTCTTCTTATTTATTTGACCAACCCAACTGCTGAATGCCCCGCCCTTTTTACAAAAAGAATTCGTGAAGTAATAAGGGGCAAGAGAAGAAACTACAGTAAATGAAACTTTAAAATACCCCACATGTTTACTTCCATGATCATTAATTAAATCTTTACTTTCTGTGATTTCTTTTAGAATTTTATTATGTCCAATTAGTCTTAAAGGAAAGGGATGATGAATTTGATTATTTGTGAATATTTATGGAGAGCTGTGCAGTTGGTAGCAGAAAAATGAAAACACTGGTTAATATTTGTTTTTCTAGTTTGGACCATTTTCAGAAAAATGTGATATTACTACAGCCCCTGGACCACCAGATCAGTGCAAGCCCCCTCAAGTTACATGGAGATCTGCAACTTGTGCACAAGTGAATTGGGAGGTACTGTAATTTCCTTGACTTATATTTAAGTGATTAAAACAGTTTATATAAAAGAATAAAGATACTGTGCATTTCATCTCCATAAATTATACAAAGAGTAAGCCCTAGTTAAATTCACTTGGTAAAAAGTGTATTCTTGGGGCTTCCCTGGTGGCGCAGTGGTTGAGAATCTGCCTGCCAATGCAGGGGACACGGGTTCGAGCCCTGGTCTGGGAAGATCCCACATGCCGCGGAGCAACTGGGCCCGTGAGCCACAATTACTGAGCCTGCGCATCTGGAGCCTGTGCTCCGCAGCAAGAGAGGCCGCGATGGTGAGAGGCCCGCGCACCGCGATGAAGAGTGGTCCCCACTTGCCGCAACTAGAGAAAGCCCTCGCACAGAAACGAAGACTCAACACAGTCTAAATAAATAAATAAAAGAACGTGAATTTCAAAAAAAAAAAAAAAAAAATACATTGTACATCTGCTTTAATTATTAAAGAAAAGGGCACACTGACCAGAAGTAAAGAATATCCATGTTAAGAATAAAGATTAAATGCCCCTCTTGGGATGCCAATGCTGGTTAAAAAAAAAAAAGAAAAAAAAAGTGAATTCTTTTTTCTCTTTGAAGCATTTAAATAAGGTATATTTACATTACAAGTATTTAGATTCGTGATGTGCTTTGCATTTTATCAAAGGCTTTGTCTCGGTACTGAGATATTTAGCCACGGTGAGCTTAATGTTCAGAACAAACATTCATAGGAATTAGTATAATACTATTTCTCTTATGTTTATTGTCTCTAGTATATTAATTGCATATAGTAATAATCAATGATAATTACATTTTCAGTTTCTTTTGAAATTTAACAAAGAAAATGTCCTTGTACGATTTAACATTTATATTACTTAATAGAATTGTTTTGAAGTATATTTACCTTAAAATACTCTTTCTAAAGTGATTCAGTCATATTTCTACTAACTGAAAACAAAGTTATACTTTTTGACAAATCGTAAATTCAGGTGGCCTTAATGAATAAAAATGTAATATTGAACAGTTTAAATTCTGTTTTTTATATGCTCAGGTAAAGAACATTTTTGCCCAAAAGCTATTTAATCATGTCAGGACTTAAGACCTTTATCTTTTTCTTAATTTAAAGGTCCCTTTGAGTAATGGAACTGATGTCACTGAATATCGATTGGAGTGGGGAGGAGTTGAAGGAAGTATGCAGATATGTTACTGTGGGCCCGGTCTCAGTTATGAATTAAAAGGACTTTCACCAGCAACTACCTATTATTGCAGAGTCCAGGTAAAGGCGTTCAGGGCCTTGTCACTTTACTCTATCCAGAGTTTTGCATTTTGTGAGCATTTTCATGATTGCGTCTTTACCTTTTGGGCTCTGTTAATTTGTAGGCTCTGAGTATTGTGGGTGCAGGCCCTTTCAGTGAAGTAGTAGCCTGTGTGACTCCACCATCAGTTCCTGGTATTGTGACTTGTCTTCAAGAAGTAAGTGATGATGATATAGAAAATCCCAGCTATTCACCGTCTACATGCCTTGCCGTAAGCTGGGAAAAGCCTTGTGATCATGGTTCAGAAATCCTTGCCTACAGCATAGACTTTGGAGATAAACAGCCCTTGACTGTGGGAAAGGTTACAAGCTACATTCTAGACAGTTTGCAACCAGATACAACATACAGGTACACAGTAAAAACTATGTTAATTTTTGCCTAGACCAGAGAGACACTTTAAATAGAATAATCATAAACTAAACTTTTTCTTTTTTTTTAATATGGCACTTAGAATACGAATTCAAGCCTTGAATAGCCTTGGAGCTGGTCCTTTCAGCCACATGATAAAATTAAAAACTAAACCCCTCCCTCCTGATCCACCTCGTCTGGAATGTGTTGCCTTCAGCCACCAGAACCTTAAACTGAAGTGGGGAGAAGGAACCCCAAAGACATTGTCGACAGATTCTGTTCAGTACCACCTTCAGATGGAGGATAAGAATGGAAGGTAGGTGTTTCTAATTGCTTCTTTATATAGTTTCTCAGGTCTTAAGTCCGTGAATTTTTTTTAACAATAGAAGTAAATTAAGTTTTAAAAAACAGAAGTCTCATAAATAATTTTTAAGTATGCCATTTTTGAAACATCGAAGACATAATGAAGATTTTCTGTTTATAATTGTGAGGGTGATGCAAGAGAGAAAAAAATAGGGGAACTATTCTTTGGCTCTCATCTCTAACCCATTTTCTCTCTTCAAGCTAGTAAAAGAAACGTAATCTGTGCTGCAAAATAATCTCTTCAGTGCTTGTTTCCAGCAAGAGGCAGTTTTTACAGTAAATCATTGATTGGCTTAAGGCCTTTGAGATCCTTGAAGGCAGGGATTATATCTCACCCTCCTCCACACCCTCACAGGGCCTGCACACTAAGTGAATGCAGTAGTTTACTTCCTCACCATCAGATCTTAGACTCTCTGAATAAATAGTCCAGTCCCCTGGCTACTCAGGTTCTTCTCTGTGCTACCATCCTTTACAGTCTCGTTACATCCATGCCATATTTTACCCCACTAAATCATGCATTTGAATTATAGTGTTACTCAAAATAATTGTAGTGTAAATTATTCAAATTCCAATCTGGGGTAGTTTATTGATATTATATCCAAAAAAAACAATGCCATATATCTTTCACAGCTGTTACTCTAATCTTTTAAGAATTTGGGGTTTTTTTGTTGGTTTTTCTTTTTTGTGTGTTTGTTTTTTCACTCAATTTATTAGAAATAATTTGTATGTCTGATAGATTCAGAGTACCAGGGACAGTATTTCCCAAGATTACTTTGTTTTTTGTGTTGGGTTTGTATCTTAGCCAAGTATTCAATAATGGAATATTCAAGGTACTTGTATGTAAGTACTCTCTATCAGAAGTACTTACACATTTAAAATAGCATACAGAATTAAACATACTGTATCAACAGTAAGAGCATTACACAGAGCAAATAGTATTGATCGTTTCCTGAAATCTTTGCCTCTATGAATGTTAGCCTTTGTTCTTGGCAGAATTTTATGTACTGTTTGTAGCCTTATCTCTAGAAGGAAATTCTTTGCCTTGCCACAGGTTTTTGGTATAGCCATTTATCTTTAATATATGTTGTTATTGTTAGGTGAATTAATTCTTTAAGTTATTTTTATCCCCTTTCTAGCATTTACATTTGGGGTAGTAGTGCAAGAAGGTTTACTGGAAACAGGTTTAATTGGTGTTTGATTGAAAGATAATAGAACAAAGATTCTATTAAATATAGATTATATTAGTTTATATTCTTATTTTAGAACTTTAGCCATAGTTAATATTTAGCTAGCATCTAGAGAATTGTTGTAGGATATGGGGTATGGCTTATGGTCTTTGGCTGTGGAAAATAAATAAATTAAAACGTTTTATTGATATTGTAAATTTACCATATAAACTTAATGCATTAAATCAATTTAATATCTTTAGTTACTTTCTTTTGACTTTTCACAACTCTTTACACTTGCTGTGGGATCATGTCAGAATGCTACCTCAGCTGTTCCCTGACCACAGGTCTTATCGTTCAGCTTTTTTCGACAGTGGTTTTGCCACTGGTTGTTTTCCTATCATTTAAAAAAAAAAAAAAAAAAATTGGAGATTCAAAAGGCAAGGCTTATGTAATTACTACTTCTTGGATATACTCTTACTGAAGATCATTAAATATTTCTTCATTTTTAATCTATCTACAGTTTTCAGACTGTTAGAACTATATGAGTATTCATTATTCATTCCTCAGTTTCCAAAAATTTTTAAAATAGCCAATCAAAACTTTGGGGAACATTCAGCATACGGATAACATATATGATGTTAAACTTTCCATTGAACAGTTCAAGTGGATAATTTATGGGAAATTATATATTATCTCATACTGTTATGTAAATCTTAAGAAAACCTCACCAAATCAATTAAAATTATGCCTGGGAAAGGGAATTCTCTTTTTTATGTGACAAATTGTATGCCTATGACTCTAGTTAGAAATAATTTATAATGAAAATTGTGATGTACTGAGTATCCTTTAAAATGTATACATTAAAAAACAGCAGTCAGAAACAAAGCTTATACCAGAAGCCTGAAGAGAAAAATTTAGCAATAAATTTTCAGGAAACCATGTCAAATTGGGAAATTTACTCATTCTGTGATTTTCATCATCTGATGAAAAAACACAGATTTATTGTGTGACAAACCATTCCTGGCATTAAATTCTAGGAGTAACTTATTACTCCTAAATAATGTCCGAACTGTATTTTTTTTAGTGGTTTTTAAACGTTTTTCATAAGGTAGTCAAGGTTTATTTTTCATAGGAGTCATTTCCATTTTAGGTTTATATCCCTGTACAGAGGCCCATGCCATACGTACAAAGTACAAAGACTTAATGAGTCAACATCTTATAAATTCTGTATTCAAGCTTGTAATGAAGCGGGGGAAGGTCCTCTTTCCCAAGAATATATTTTCACTACTCCAAAATCTGTCCCAGCTGCCCTGAAAGGTAAGTTATACATCCTCAAAGTTATTTTCTTTAATAATAAATTAAATGCACTTTTCATAAAGTACTTTTGTACTATTAAAATTTATCATCCAGGATGTGTCCAACATTTAAATTATAAGAAGGAAATTAGAAAAGCCTACCTACTGGGACTTTCACTTAATAATAAAAGCTATTTTATCTGGCATATTGATAATCAGACAAGTGCTGGTTTTTGTCACTGATCTTTTTAATAAACATAAAAGTACTAAATTGAATAGGTAGGCTAGTTTTCTAATAGGGTCATTTGCTGTTTCCACTATTGTTACTTAAAAAAAATCATAATTCTGGTTGTTTTGAGTCATTGCTGTTTTCATTCGTTTGGATTTCAGGGAGAGAGCCAGGTCATCTGTTTAGCAAAACATAAATAAATACTTAGTTAACTTGAATTTTTAAATCAAATTTACATACACACACACACATTTGTTTATATATTTAAAATTAATTTCAGCAGGGTTCTTACTTTAAAATAACCCTGGAAAGTAAAAAATACTAAAATTCCTCACCCTCTGAGGACAAATCACAAAGATTTCTAGTACAGTGTCCTGGATCATATCTTGAATGTGTTATTTGTTAAGCAGATCCATAGTTAGCAAGACTGTTCTTTGGATAGTCTTTCTAATAATGCTGATGGATTTCACTGAGTTATTTTTCTGTGCCCTCATCTGGTTTAGTGTCTCTTTACCTTAAGAAGATGGCTGACTTTAACACCTCCGTACCCCACTGCTGAGTGAGGCAGTCATATGTGTGGTCAGGCAGCCAGGGGTATTTTTCAACTCATTCTCTTAGAAGATTTCTTAAATTATAAAATTTCACGTTCTAGTTATGCTCTTTGAAGTCCCGTTAAAAGATGTAGAACTGCCATTGGCTTTTTTTAGCTCAGGGAATATAGTACTTATCTTTACAGATCTTTTAATCAGTCTGGCCATTGGAGTGCTTGTAGATTGTATGGCCTGGAGATGGTAAGAGTTAGCCATTGACCATTTCTCTGCAAATTTCAAAAATTCACCGATACTTATTTCAAGTTTGTAACTATGTTTTAAAGTCTGTTGATTTTGATAGAAACAAGTGTCTGTGTGGTGTGCCATGTTAAAAATCAAGTCGAGCAGATTTTATTTCTATTTGTTCTCTACAGCCCCCAAAACAGAGAGAGTAAATGATCACGTTTGTGAAGTTACATGGGAGTGTTTACAGCCAATGAAAGGTGATCCAGTTATTTACAGTCTTCAAGTTATGGTGGGAAAAGATTCGGAATTCAAACAGGTATGTGCCAAAATATAATGCTATAGATACACACTTTCACCTTTTTCATTTTTATGTATTTTCAATGCAGGATTTGACTGCCTTTATCTTCCTAATTCAGAAACATTTGTTCAGTGCTTACTATGTTCCAAAGATTAGTAACTACACAGTATATCAGGATTCAACATCTTTTGGGTGTGAACTGCACTTAAACAGAGTATTCATTCATTTGACAGGTATTTATTGAACTCTGTGCCAGGCACTCAGGATACAAGTGAACAAAAAGTCCTTGCCTCTGTGCAGCTTACATTCTAGTAGAAAAAGAGATTCCAAAAGCAGATAAACACATCAGTATATCGTATGTTAAATAGTGATAAGTACAATGGAGAAAAAATAGAACTGGATAAAAGGATTAGGGAGTACTAGGGCGAGGGACAGCTAGTGCTATTTCATATAGGGCAGTCAGGTGACATTTGAACAGAGACCCAAAGGAAATGAATATGGGGAGAAGAGTGTTTCAAGAAGCAGGAACAGTAGGTGCAAAGGCCCTGAGGCAGGAGCATGCTTGTTAAATTTGCTGTACAAGACGAAGGCCACTATGGCTGGGGCGGCATGAGCAAAGGGAGGAATAATAAATGAAGTCAGGGCTTTAATGGTAGAGGGTCTATGAGCGGGCATGGAGATTGGTGTAGGGTGATTTTGACCAGAGTAGGCACATGATCAGACACAAGATCATTGTGACCACAGTAGGATGAGGACAGATGCAGAGACAGCATTGAAGAGGCTTTTAGTGTTAGTAATAGTCATAGTTATAATGAAGTGTTGTAAATATGACAATAGACAGTTATTATGGAAGCCTAGAGGAAGTATCACCTTCCTGGTAAAATTTCAAAGATAGGTTCCTGGTAAACAGTGAACAGCCGATGAAGTGGGCAGCTGTCAGTGTTCATTATGACTTTTATAAAGAAGTTTTTATGCAACTCAAAAGCCTTATTTCTGTAAGCATTTCATCTGCTTCTCCCTTTTTGCTGTTAACCTTCTTGATTTTGAGGGCTTTTAAGTTGGGTTGTTTTCATTTTAGGTTTCTTATCTTGTATTTTCTTTTCTCACTATTAAAAAATAATTCATCTGTTTTATTTCACTCTTGTGCTTTTATAACTATTAATAATAGAATACCTTTCAATAAGGTGTAATTTTTTCCTTTCAAGTTTTGCTAAATATGGAAGCATAATTTCTTAACTGAAATTACAAAAGGCCCCAAAGAGTCTGATTAAATTTGGCATGTGATTGTTTTTCTTTATTAAGCCATCTGCAAATTGACATTATAATTAGATTTGAATATGATTTACAGATAAGCAGGTTTCCTTCCAAGGAGGAAACAAAATTAATATTAAAGAAAATGTAATTGCATTACATGTTTAAAGGAAATAGGGAACCCACATTTGAGTAGTATATGAATTTTAATAAACATATCACTACATGAAACAGCAGTGCTAATTCTAATTTAACTTAAAAGCTAAATTAACCCTATCACCAATTTTGCTTTAGATTGTAAGCATACTGTAAAACTTAAAATACTGATTTCCTTAGAACTTCATCATATATATGCTCATCTAAATCTCTTAAATGTTTATAAAATTTTATGATTTATTGGCAAGTTGTATTCCAAAAGTTTGAAGGTCATTTTTTTAAGAGTTCAATCTCATTCATGGGATTTTAATATTTTACTTAAAATTGACTTGCTATTCAACACACATGTATTAAATACGACATATGAAGAATTTGAGGGGGCTACATTATTAATAAGTTACTGTTCTGATTTCAAGAAAGTTGTTTATTAGACGTCAGCAAGGAAGCAGAAATTTTATAATCATGATATTCTATGTAAGCAAACAAATAAAAGGTCATGATAAAGATAAAACATACTTTATAAAAAGGAATGATTTTTTTTTCCAGCTGGACTTTGGAATGTTTTCCAAAAGGATTATCATTAAAGGGAGTCTTTCTGGGGGGGCTGATGAGCTTAGGAGGAACCATGAACTCTCAAGTATGACTTGAGTAAGGCTCAAGAATGGAGTGTGTACAGTGGGGGAAAGCGGGGCATATGCTGCTGGGATGAATTGGGAGATTGGGGTTGACATATATACACTAATATGTATAAAATAGATTACTAATTTTTAAAAAAAGCTAAAAAAAGAAAAAAGATTGGAGTGTGTAGTGGAGGAGGCCAAGTCTTGGTGGGTCTTCATTCTACAGCAGTAGGAACTGTTGATGTTTTTAAGAAGAGGATTATTATTTATAAGTTGGTGGTTGAGTTTCTAGGCTAGCCTATTAAAACCTGTTTAACCTGTAGTGTTGCTGGGTTTGGGGACCTGGAAGCAAATTAGCCTAGCAGCAGCCAGTACTTACAACCCTGGGCCAAACTTAGAAACATATTGATTTCTTTACATTCTTCCCTTTCTTCATCCCTCTTTGATCAGTCAGTGGCTTTCACCAAACTCTTGCTGCCTTCTTCCTGCTCTGTAGCACCTCCCCGAGGCTTGGCCCCATTCTCTAAAATTACACTCTTCCTCTGACTCTTGCCTCCGTCTCTCACATACATCGTAATTCTCATATACACAGTATAACTGACCTTATTGCCATTAGGAGAAAGACTCTTTCTATGGGAAAATTCATGTCAAAAGTCGAGTGTCTGCTGGCTCTTTCATCCTCCCAGAAGTGTATACATTTTTTAAAGCAAGTGCTTTTAAACCAAAAGCAGCATTTCAAGTGGTATAACAGGGTGAAGTGAAAATATTGGGGGACAGTAGAACTACCGTCAAAGCAGATAAGCCCCATCTGGGAGTCTGTACCTAAGACAGTTCTTGTGTCCAAGCTCATTAATGTTACAAGTACCAGAAAAATTAATTCAAATTGGCTTATAAAGTATAAATACTCTTAGGGAGAAGCCTGTAGGTAGGCAGGTTGATCGAGGAGCTTAATGAAGTCATCAGGGACATAGTTTCTCTCAGTGCTCAGTGCCTGCCATGGGGAACTTACACTTCCTTATTCACATTCAGGGAAAAGATAGCACTTGGGTTACAAAGCCATCCCTGAAGCAGTGACTGTGCCAGGGCATAAGCCAGCCAGGGCCCACCTCTGGAGTTAAGCCTCAGCCAGCTTCTCCTAGTACATGGGCTGTACTTTGGATACCCCATCCAAAATTAGGGTATTGTTGGCAATGTAGGAGAACAGTTGCTGGGACAGTGGCCTGTTGGATTCTATACAATTTCTTCCTTTCTTAAACTTCTGAACTTGAGATTCTCAAAAACAGTTGTTCCTCAGAGTGGCCTGCAGACCTAATAAACCTGAATGTCTAGGAGTGGAACCCACAATTCTGTTTTTCTTTTGCTGCTTTTGTTTCTTTGTTTTTAAGTTCCAAGTGGTGCTTAAGCACAGTAAATTTAAGAATTGCTCTAGAGATAGCCTCATCCACCAGAGGAGAGACAGCAGAAGCAAGAAGAACTACAATCCTGCAGAGCCTGTGGAAAAAAAACCACATTCACAGAAAGACAGACGAGATGAAAAGGCAGAGGGCTATGTACCAGATAAAGGAACAAGATAAAACCCCAGTAAAACAACTAAATGAAGTGGAGATAGGCAACCTTACAGAAAAAGAATTCAGAATGATAGTGAAGATGATCCAGGACCTCGGAAAAAGAATGGAGGCAAAGGTCAAGAAGATGCAAGAAATGTTTAACAAAGAACTAGAAGAATTAAAGAACAAACAAACAGAGATGAACAACACAATAACTGAAATGAAAAATACACTAGAAGGAATCAATAGCAGAATAACTGAGGCAGAAGAACGGATAAGTGACCTGGAAGACAGAATGGTGGAATTCACTGCCATGGAACAGAATAAAGAAAAAAGAATGAAAAGAAATGAAGACAGCCTAAGAGACCTCTGGGACAACATTAAACTCAACTACATTCGCATTATAGGGGTCCCAGAAGAAGAAGAGAGAGAGAAAGGACCCGAGAAAATATTTGAAGAGATTATAGTCGAAAACTTCCCTAACATGGAAAAGAAAATAGCCACCCAAGTCCAGGAAGTGCAGAGTCCCATACAGGATAAACCCAAGGAGAAACACGCCAAGACACGTAGTAATCAAATTGGCAAAAATTAAAGACAAAGAAAAATCATTGAAAGCAGCAAGGGGAAAATGACAAATAAAATACAAGGAAACTCCCATAAGGTTAACAGCTCATTTCTCAGCAGAAACTCTACAAGCCAGAAGGGAGTGGCATGATATACTTAAAGAGATGAAAGGGAAGAATCTACAACCAAGATTACTCTAACCAGCAAGGATCTCATTCAGATTCGAGGGAGAAATCAAAAGCTTTACAGACAAGCAAAAGCTAAGAGAATTCAGCACCACCAAACCAGCTCTACAACAAATGCTAAAGGAACTTCTCTAAGTGGGAAACACAAGAGAAGAAAAGGACCTACAAAAACAAACCCAAAACAATTAAGTAAATGGTAATAGGAACATACATATCAATAATCACCTTAAACGTGAATGGATTAAATGCTCCAACCAGAAGACACAGGCTTGCTGAATGGATACAAAAACAAGACCCATCTATATGCTGTCTACAAGAGACCCACTTCAGACCTAGGGACATATTCACACTGAAAGTGAGGGGATGGAAAAAGATACTCCATGCAAATGGAAATCAGGAGAGAGCTGGAGTAGCAATACTCATATCAGATAAAATAGACTTTAAAATAAAGAATGTTACAGGGCTTCCCTGGTGGCGCAGTGGTTGAGAGTCTGCCTGCCAATGCAGGGGACACGGGTTCGGGCCCTGGACTGGGAGTATCCCACATGCCACAGAGCTGCTAGGCCCGTCAGCCACAACTGCTGAGCCTGCGCATCTGGAGCCTGTGCTCCACAACGGGAGAGGCTGCGATAGTGAGAGGCCCACGCACTGCGATGAGGAGTGGCCCCCGCTTGCCCCAACTGGAGAAAGCCCTTGCACAGTAATGAAGACCCAACACAGCCAAAAATTTTTTAAATTAATTAATTAATTAATTAATTTTAAAAAAATGTTACAAGAGACAAAGAAGGACACTACATAATGATCAAGGGATCAATCCAAGAAGAAGATATAACAATTATAAATATATATGTGCCCAACATAGGAGCACCTCAATACACAAGGCAACTGCTAACAGCTGTAAAAGAGGAAATCAACAGTAACACAGTAATAATGGGGGACTTTAACACCTCACTTACACCAATCGACAGATCATCCAAACAGAAAATTAATAAGGAAACACAAGCTGTAAATGACACAATAGACCAGATAGATTAAATTGATATTTATAGGACATTCCATCCAAAAACAGCAGATTACACTTTCTTCTCAAGTGTGCACAGAACATTCTCCAGGATAGATCACATGTTGGGTCACAAATCAAGCTTCAGTAAATTTAAGAAAATTGAAATCATATCAAGCATCTCTTCTGACCACAACACTATGAGATTAGAAATCAATTACAGGGATAAAAAACGTAAAAAACACAAACACGTGGAGGCTAAACAGTACGTTACTAAATAACCAAGAGATCACTGAAGAAATCGAAGAGGAAATCAAAAAATACCTAGAGACAAATGACAATGAAAACATGACGATCCAGAACCTATGGGATGCAGCAAAAGCAGTTCTAAGAGGGAATTTTATAGCTATACAAGCCTACCTCAAGAAACAAGAAAAATCGGGCTTCCCTGGTGGCACAGTGGTTGAGAATCTGCCTGCTAATGCAGGGGACACGGGTTTGAGCCCTGATCTGGGAGGATCCCACATGCCGCGGAGCGGCTGGGCCCGTGAGCCACAATTGCTGAGCCTGCGCATCTGGAGCCTGTGCTCCACAACAGGAGAGGCCACGATGGTGAGAGGCCCGCGCACCGCGATGAAGAGTGGCCCCCGCTTGCCACAACTGGAGAGGGCTCTGGCACAGAGGCGAAGACCCAACACAGCCATAAATAATAAATAAATAAATAAATAAAAAATATCATGTCCTTAGGGAGACCTCTTTTAAAAAAAAAAAAAAAGAAAGAAACAAGAAAAATCTCAAATAAACAACCTAACCTTACATCTAAAGGAACTACAGAAAGAGCAAACAAAACCCAAATTTAGCAGAAGAAAAGAAATCATAAAGATCAGAGCAGAAATAAATGAAATAGAAACAAAGAGAACAATAGCAAAGATCAATAATACTAAAAGCTGGTTCTTTGAGAAGATAAACAACATTGATAAACCATTAGCCAGACTCATCAAGAAAAAGAGGGAGAGGACTCAAATCAATAAAATTAGAAATGGAAAAGGAGAAGTTAAAGCAGACACCACAGAAATACAAAGCATCCTAAGAGACTACTACAAACAGCTCTATGCCAATAAAGTGGACAACCTGGAAGAAATGGACAAATTCTTAGAAAGGTATAACCTTCCAAGAGTGAACCAGGAAGAAATAGAAAATATGAACAGCCCAGTCACAAGTAATGAAATTGAAACTGTGATTAAAAATCTTCCAACAAACAAAAGTCCAGGGCCAGATGGCTTCACAGGTGAATTCTATCAAACATTTAAAGACGAGCTAACACCCATCCTTCTCAAACTCTTCCAAAAACTTGCAGAGGAGGGAACACTCCCAGAGTCATTCTGAGGCCACCGTCAACCTGATACCAAAACCAGACAAAGATACTACAAAAAAAGAAAATTACAGACCAATATCACTGACGAATATAGATGCAAAAATCCTCAACAAACTACTAGCAAACAGAATCCAACAACACATTAAAAGGATCATACACCATGATCAAGTGGGATTTATCCCAGAGATGCAAGGATTCTTCAATATATGCAAATCAATCAATGTGATACACCATATTAATAAGTTGAAGAATAAAAACCATATGATCATCTCAGTAGATGCAGGAAAAGCTTTTGACAGAATTCAATACCCATTCATGATAAAAACTCTCCAGAAAGTGGGCATAGAGGGAACCTACCTCAACATAATAAAGGCCATATATGACAAACCCACAGCAAACATCATTCTCAATGGTGAAAAACTGAAAGCATTTCCTCTAAGATCAGGAACAAGACAAGGATGTCCACTCTCACCACTATTATTCAACATAGTTTTGGAAGTCCTAGCCACGGCGATCAGAAGAAAAAGAAGTAAAAGGAATACAAATTGGAAAAGAAGAAGTAAAACTGTCACTGTTTGCAGATGACATGATACTATACATAGAGAATCCTAAAGATGCCACCAGAAAACTACTAGAGCTAATCAATGAATTTGGTAAAGTTGCAGGATACAAAATTAATGCACAGAAATCTTTTGCATTCCTATACACTAATGATGAAAGAGAAATTAAGGAAACACTCCCATTTACCACTGCAACAAAAAGAATAAAATACCTAGGAATAAACCTACCTAGGGAGACAAAAGACCTTTATGCAGAAAACTATAAGACAATGTTGAAAGAAACTAAAGATGATACCAACAGATGGAGAGATATACCATGTTCTTGGATTGGAAGAATCAATATTATGAAAATGACTATACTACCCAAAGCAATCTACAGATTCAGTGCAATCCCTATCAAAGTACCTATGGCACTTTTTACAGAACTAGAACAAAAAATCTTAAAATTTGTATGGAGACACAAAAGACCCCGAATAGCCAAAGCAGTCTTGAGGGGAAAAAACGGAGCAGAAGGAATCAGACTCCCTGACTTCAGACTATACTACAAAACTACAGTAATCAAGACAATATGGTACTGGCACAAAAACAGAAACATAGATAAATGGAACAGGATAGAAAGCCCAGAGATAAACCCACACACCTATGGTCAACTAATCTATGACTAAGGAGGCAAGGATATACAATGGAGAAAAGACAGTCTCTTCAGTAAGTGGTGCTAGGAAAACTGGACAGCTACATGTAAAAGAATGAAATTAGAACACTCCCTAACACCATACACAAAAATAAACTCAAAATGGATTTGAGACCTAAATGTAAGACCAGACACTATAAAACTCTTAGAGGAAAACATAGGAAGAACACTCTTTGACATAAATCACAGCAAGATCTTTTTTGATCCACCTCCTAGAGTAATGGAAATAAAAAAAAAATAAACAAATGGGACCTAATGAAACTTAAAAGCTTTTGCAAAGCAAAGGAAACCATAAACAAGACGAAGACAACCCTGAGAATGGGAGAAAATGCAAACGAATCAACAAAGGATTAATCTCCAAAATATATAAACAGCTCATGCAGCTCAATATTAAAAAAACAAACAACCCAATCCAAAAATGGGCAGAAGACCTAAATAGACATTTCTCCAAAGAGGACATACAGATGGCCAAGAAGCACATGAAAAGCTGCTCAACATCACTAATT
The DNA here is from genome assembly GCF_949987535.1 of Balaenoptera acutorostrata. Taxonomy (NCBI): domain Eukaryota; kingdom Metazoa; phylum Chordata; class Mammalia; order Artiodactyla; family Balaenopteridae; genus Balaenoptera; species Balaenoptera acutorostrata. Next base: position 62,464,836 of record NC_080081.1, read on the forward strand.
ATTAGAGAAATGCACATCAAAACTACAATGAGGTATTACCTCACAGCAGTTAGAATGGGCATCATCAGAAAACCTACAAACCAAGAAATGCTGGAGAGGGTGTGGAGAGAAGGGAACCCTCTTGCACTGTTGGTGGGAATGTAAATTGATACAGCCACTATGGAGAACAGTATGGAGGTTCCTTAAAAAACTAAAAACAGAACTACCATATGACCCAGCAATCCCACTACTGGGCATATACCCAGAGAAAACTGTAATTCAAAAAGACACATGCACCCCAATGTTCATTGCAGCACTATTTACAATAGCCCGGTCATGGAAGCAACCTAAATGCCCATCGACAGACGAATGGATAAAGAAGATGTGGTACATATATACAATACAATGGAATTTTTACCTAGCTATAAAAAGGAACGAAATTGGGTCATTTGTAGAGACGTGGATGAATCTAGAAACTGTCATGCAGAATGAAGTAAGTCAGAAAAACAAATATCGTATATTAACGCATATATGTGGAACCTAGAAAAATGGTACAGATGAACCGGTTTGCAGGGCAGAAGTTGAGACACAGATGTAGAGAACAAACGTATGGACACCAAGGGGGGAAAGCAGCAGTGGGTGGGGATGGTGGTGTGCTGAATTGGGCAATTGGGATTGACATGTATACACTGATGTGTATAAAATTGATGACTAATAAGAACCTGCTGTATAAAAAAATAAATTAAATTAAATTCAAAAAAAATGCTCTAAAAGCTCCAAGTTCACTTACAACTTCCTAAACAATAATAGACGGGAAGAATGGTAGAAACGAGTTACGTGGTTATTTGTCCATAATCAGTTGTTTTTGAGGGTTTTTACGGTTCCCTTCATTTATTGATCACTACAAAATAATTATTTGCAATAATACATTCTTAAGTTACAGAAGGATCACATTATGTGACCATATGTGCCAAATTATATGACAACATATGCCTTATTATTTGTCTTAATGAATACAGTTGACCCTTGAACACCACAAGGGTTAGGGGCACCGACCCCCAGTGCAGTGGAAAAACCACATATAACTTTATAGTCGGCCCTCCATGTTCACTGTTCCACATTCATGGATTTGGCCAGCCTCTAGTTGTGTAGAACTGTAGATTGTACTTATTGAAAAAAGATCTGTGAATAAGTGGACCCTTACAGTTCAAACCCGTGTTGTCCAAGGGTCAACTGTAATTACTTTTAAATGCAGTCAAATCTATAATAAATCTTAGGAAAGTTTTGACTAAGTCTGCATTCAGTCTGATAGTAATGTATTGCTGAAATCATTGTCTTACACTAATTGCTATAAATAATACAGACTGTGTGTATTACTCATTATAAGATCAGATTGTGGATATGTAATGTACACAGAAAGTAGAAATAGTTAAACAGAATTTGTTCCTCTGTAATGACAGCTTCAAAAGTGGTTGTCTTTGGTAGTAAACATGTATACTTGTCCTTAAAAGGTAACAACAAGGACTGTCTTGAATTTTAGTATGGGTACTTGGTAAATTAATCTCGCGAACCAAATAGATTTTTAGAATGCAGATATAGAGGAAGATATAAATAGGTAAAATAGTGATTTCAGTCTTATTGGCCCCAATTCTACAGTTGTTATTTTCTCCATGCTGTGATATATTCACAAAGCTAAGGTAAGGATAAATACCAATTTATGAAACTCTAAGCTTTCTATAAAGGTTTTCCTATAAATTCTGTTGCAGGTGGTGTACTATTTCAAAGTTCTTGGCCTGCTAGATATGCACAAACTTTACAAGCTTAAATTTTAGTCTGCATTTCTCAGTTAAAATGCAAAGAAAGTGAAAACAGTAATGTCTTACTTGCCATCGTCTTAACTACAAATCTGCATTAATTTATATTTGCCACATTCTGCCTAAGTAAATGGATAGTTGACTGATAGCAAATATAAAGGGGATATTTTAGTTTTCCTTTTGTTTTAATTATATGTAATACTATCTGTGAGCAATAGCTATGGACCAAAAAATTATGAATTTATTAGAGTTTTTACTTGCCTTCTTGTTTATTAGGGCCACAAAATTTATCTTGTCAATATGAAAGGGGGTGGTGGAAATGGTGTTACTCATTTTAACTCTTACTTCTCATTCTAAGGCCTAACCCAGCTATCTTGAGCTTGAGACTCTTTTTGAATAGCTTCACTTAGATCTATAAAACTTTTAAAATCAGCTCTAGCAAATGTATCTGTTTTCTTCAGTCCTGAATCTACAGTTACCTATAGGATGTCTCCCTGTTTAGATATCTTCCCAACATCTAAAACAAAATTGAAAATTTGATCTCATCATCTTCCTTCCCAGTCTCTCCTCTCCACCTTCTTCCTCATTCGTCAGGATCATAAATACTAACATCATTTTGGTCCCCAAGCTTTAAACCCTTGGAAGATTTTTTTTTTTTTTTTGCCTGCCAACTTTTATTAAAATAAAAGTCACTTTTTAAGTGATCCATGAAAATTATACCAGGGCCTCATAACTCGGCAAGAGCCCTTGTCATGCCCAACTCCCTCAATCCCTCTCAGCCTTATGATCAGGATTCCTTAAACAGTTTAAATATCACACACTGCAGTGGCCCCTGTAGAATTAAACTTAAATTTCCAACTAGTGGATTAACATATTCCTCCTTTCAATGTCAGATCTCTTCACCTATCACCCTCATGCCATTTGGTGAGTTTTTTTTCCTGATCACATTACCACGCTCATTTAGAGACAAATGGAAAGTAAAGAAAATTTTAAAGATGAAAATAAATATCACCCATTATACCCGTAAGACAAATACATATTTTTTATTTTTACTAAACTGACTTCATTGTATGTATACTGTTTCACACTGCTTTCTAATACAGTCTTCTGATTTACTTAAGTTCATCCTTTTACTGTCGCTGAGACATAAATCATTTCTACATTCTCACTTCCTGAAATGCTCATATGCATCTTCAGAACTAATTCATATTCAGCATTTTTTTAAGATTTGTCTTAAAGCTTACTTTTCCAATAGAAGTTCATTTATATATCTTCTCAGTATCTACTGATATACATCTTGATGTATACATAGTCAGTACTAATATAGTGGCCTTTCATTAAGTACCTATTATATGCTAGATTCTGGAGACACAAAAATGGAAAGATCTTACCTTTCTCCTTTGGAAGCAAACCAGTATGTAAAAATGTAGATTCACAACACAGATACAATTGAGGCTACTAAAATTGCTTGAGGGAATGCTAGCCCACAGGTTTTGGTTGATCTCTTATATAACCCACCAACCAGCTGGGGAAACTCAACTGGGAAATCACTATGAGTCTTGGTCTTTTCATTTAGAGAATGAGTGAAGGGGTGCAGTAGTGGAAGTGATAGCTTCCATATATTGAGCACTCACTATATGCTGGGCACTGTGCTAAGAAGTGCTTTAACAAGTATTAGTTTATTTCATTCTCGTAATTACCATACAAGATAACTACTATTATACCCTGGAGGAGTGTGCAGTGGTAGAGCAGAGCTTGGACCCAGTTCCAATACATATCCTCTCAATCACTAGCACACTGTCTTGAAAAATATGGAATTCCATTCTTGTTATTTCCCTTCTAAGGGATGAGCAGAGGAGTTGGGTTTTAAAATCCCATTCTTGGATTCTAAGTGATCTCTCCTTTTAAAGTTTATAAAATGATTTGCCATAGACACCTATAGAGAGCTCTCCTTTTTCATTTATTGTTTCATTTAGCAGATCTGTTTGAAACTTTACAGAAACCAGTTATACAAAGATATCATGGGAGAGCAAGGTTAGACACTGTTCCTCCTTTCATGGAATGATTTCACAGAAGTTTGACTTCTTACATTTGGTGAAACCAGAGAAATGCCCGTGGGCTGGTTTTGCTTGTTCTCTAGCTATTCTGGGGACACATCTTCACTCTTCAGCTGGTCTGTAAGCTCTGTGAGGGTAGATATCACATCCTTACTTTACAGATTTCTCCAGCCATTATACAGCAAACAGTTGAGTAATCTTTAATGGATAGGTATTTTTTAAATGTCATTTAAAAGATACAAGCAGTGGCACTCACTAGCTTCCATGTCAAAAATAATTCTAAAACTAGCCAGTTTTAACATAGATTTTCTACCCAGCCTTCCCATATAATTCTTTTTCTAATGTCTTACTATCAGATTTACAAAGGGCCTGACTCTTCATTCCGGTATTCAAGCCTTCAGCTGAACTGTGAATATCGTTTCCGTGTGTGTGCCATTCGCCAGTGCCAAGACCCTGTGGGGCATCAGGACCTCGTAGGCCCCTACAGCACAACAGTGCTCCTCATCTCTCAGAGGACTGAACCACCAGCCAGCACCAACAGAGACGCTGTGGAAAGCACGAGGACCCGGCGGGCACTCAGTGACGAGCAGTGTGCAGCCGTCATCCTTGTGCTGTTTGCTTTCTTTTCCATTTTGATTGCCTTTATCATTCAGTACTTTGTAATCAAGTGAAAATATAACTTTATTTTTAATATTGTATTACATTTTATTTTGTCGTGTACTAAAATTATTTCTGTATTGCTTTTACAAAAACAGTGACATTTAGCACTGGCAATGAGACTATAGTACATCATTTTTGCCATTTTTAATGCTTATTTTGTTAGGTAGAGGCTGGCACCTTATTAGAATGCAAGCCACAGAAATAGCACGTTTCGGTTTTTTGTTCGGTTGGGGCTCTTTTTCTTTTTCTTTCCTTTTCCTTTTTTTTTTTTTCTTTTTCTTTTTTTGACATGCCTTCTTGTGAAACAAACTTTCTGAGAGGCAACAATATATAATTGATACTTTGACCAGTCAGCATGAGTGTAACAGTGACAACCTGATCTGTTTGTTTTAATTATTACCTAGTGAAAAATTCAGAATGATTAAAATTTACACTAACATGCTATATAAAAATGTTAAAGTATGATGCTGTGAAAGCAATCTAGTGCTATACTTCTACCTCCTCATTTGTCTTAATTTGGTAAGTGGGATTATGATGAATAACTGGAGGGGCTTAGCAGACAAAAACTGGATGAAAGAATATGCATGGAAAAAAGAAGCTTCTTGTTTGATAAATGTGGAGTTCTTCATTATAAGTATATATTCACGAATTCACAGATAAGTCACTTAAAGAAAGCACAGACAGTTTACTTGGCCTAAAAGTATTTTAATGTTTACTCAGAAACCCATCTTCAGGTCTTGAGAACATGGAAAAGAACAGAGGGCTTTTACATACTTTTTAAAAGTAATCATAATTCTGAATTTCAAACCTATTTAATTTGGTTTTGTGAGCCTTTGAACTATATGTGTGTGTATAAGGACATGCACATACATATATGGCTTTATATATACCAAGTGTAGAAATAGATACATATACATATATACACACACACTCTCACTCCATCTATCTGGTACAGGCTAGTTTTGAAGAACTCCCATAAGTTTTGCTGCTTCTCCCATAACTACTGCCATCACCATCAGAATTCATAATCAAACCTAACCTTTTGTTTGGGGCACCAAATCCGAAGACAGAATTAATTTGCACCAGTAAACTTCAAGCTGCTTTCTTTCTTGAAAAACTAATGTTTAATGTAATGTCTGTTTGGATACTGTTCCAGTTGTTGATTGCATGTGGTTAATGTTGCATTAGAGCACTTTGCAATTACATAATTCGTTAATGTTTTGTGAGCTTGCATTTGTGAGTTATTGGGTGATCAGATTGAATTTTGTCAAGTATCACATTGTACATCTTGCATAGATGTCCATGACTGCCAGTAATAATAGTTTGTAATGAAACTATCTAAAATTCTTGTTTTATCACATCTGTTATCTGTGAAACACTTGTAACTAGCCTTTTTAATTTATTATTTGAATTTTAGGATAGTGAGTCACTAATTTTTAGTTGCTGAGGTTAGCAGTTTAGTGATTACTAAGCACTTCTGTCAGTCTTTGAAAAAAAGGACGTATGTTTTGTGCTTTGAAGATCTCTGAAGAATTTCTTATATTAGAATGAGCATGTATTGTAATTGTTTTATGTCAAATGATCTGTGCTGTAGAAAAAACATTAACCTTTGTTCAAAAAAGAAATGGATAAACTTGGCCTTCCCAAGTGGTAAGAATGATCTGTCACTATAAAATACTGTATGTTTACATTTTATTTAAATTTAATCTCTTATGTGTAGGCTAACTTCCCCCAAAACAGTGATTCAGATTGTTTTCTAGAAACTTCTTAAAAGTGCCACATTTGGCAGTACAAATGAGTTTGAGTGTAATAGCCCAGAGATTTCTATATAGTTGAATGTCTAAAATGGTAAAATGTGCCACTGTGGCAGTTGCAGTGGCTTATGTTTTTCATAGTAACTCAAATGAACTCCTATTTTTGATAGTAAATGTCATTTAATAGTGTACTTGCCATTTGAGCCTCACTGCAAAATTAGTGCAGAGGAGAAACAATTTTTAATGTAATCTTGATTTTACCTCATATACTGTACATTCCAAAAACTCTAAAAACTTTTTAAAGATTATAGATACACTACCAAACGTATCACCTTGAAATTGTATAAGGTTGAACTTCATACAAATGAAAAAATATAATCTCATAAAAATACATAAACTATGTAGCAAAAGTATCTTTAAAATCCATGGAAAATAAAAGTTGTATAATTCTTTTTTGAGATGTGTTTATTGTATTCATAAACATTATTTGCTGCCTCTTTTGGAAAATAAAATGCTAAGGTCTCCCCTCTTGCAGTTGGCTTACAACAGTTTTCTCAAAATATTTAATCCTTTAACATGAGAGGATCCATATTCAAGAAGGTCAAGTTTTATCCTAGTGACCTGATTCTGTTGCATTATATGTATACATTATATGTACATTATACATTATATGTATTCCTTTATTTTTATATTTATATTTATATATATATATATATATATATATATAAAGGAAACAAGATATCTAATGAATAAGGATGGGTCTGAGGTAAACTTCCCATTGGAAAGAAAATCGGACCACACCTCACGTATCCTGCATTCTTTACCTACTTCTTAGTACCTTCTCTTTCCCACCTACAGGGACCCAGAACCTTCCTATTACTGGCACTGCAATCTGCCCCCAGGTCTGCTCTCCACCAGAAAGTTCAACGTTCCCATCTACTTAATACCATACCAGAAAGTTCTCACATGCACCAGGACATTCAACATTCCTCCTCACTTATCTTGTTAAAAGTTTCCATCCCACAGACCTCATCCAGGGATACATTGCTTTTTAAAATCCAAGTGGGGCTTCCCTGGTGGCACAGTGGTTAAGAATCTGCCTGCCAATGCAGGGGACACGGGTTCGAGCCCTGGTCCGGGAAGATCCCACATGCCACGGAGCAACTAAGCCCGTGCGCCAGAACTACTGAGCCTGTGCTCTAGAGCCCGTGAGCCACAACTACTGAGCCTGTGCTCTAGAGCCCGTGCTCCGCAACAAGAGAAGCCACCGCAATGAGAAGCCCGCGCACCACAACGAAGAGTTGCCCCCCACTCGCCGCAACTAGAGAAAGCCCGCACGCAGCAACAAAGACCCAAAGCAGCCAAAAATAAAAATAAAATAAATTTTTAAAAAAATCCAAGTGGATCTCCAATTGCCGCAAATGCAGGCACCACTGTAAAGTTTACAGTGTTAGGCTGGGGAAGAGGAGATAAACTTTGGATGCAGGAGCATCACTCCATGGAACCAACTGAGTTGGAATCCAGCCTTGAGAACAATATGATACTTACATATCACCTTTTTTACCTGTAGATTGGAAATAGGAGTATCACATGTTGTACTTGAGCATTTTGTGGGTTGGTTTCCAATGCAAGTACCTTACCATCATCATGAACAGATTCTCTGCAGGAGGAGCCCTTGTGTATGGTGGCTCAATTAGGCAAACAGACTGCAAGAGGAAATGGGTCCCCAAAACCTAACACCAGTCTTCCTACAATCTAACCACCTACCATCAACATAGGTGATGATAGTGCCTTGTATTTTTTAAACGCCTTTTGAATATACAGTTTTAGGATAATCTATATGCCCTCAAGAGTATCCCTTTATTCACTCGTTATTTTCTCCCTTACACTCTTAAAGGGGAAGTTGACAGAACAACTAAGATTTTAATAGTTGGGGTCAGCAAACCTACAGTGTATGGAGTGGTGCCTTCAAATGTTTAGATGCTATAAGGACTATTTTTCATCTTATATGACAGGATGCTATGGGAAATTTGCCAAGAGAAAAGTTTCAAAACTGGATAGGTTTTAAAGCCACATGACCATTCAAATCATAATAGCATCTACTGACCACTCAGTGTGTGCTAGGTGTTGTGTTCAGGGCTTTACTTTAGTTATTTCATAATCCTCTTAATTGCTCTATTAAGTATAAACTGAAACACGGAGCAACAAGCATCTGCCAAAGATCACATGGCTAATAGGTGACAGAGCTGAGATTGAGGTTTGAACCCATGTGATTGGTCTAGTGCTCCCACACTTGACCACTACCCTCTACTGTCTCCCAGAGAAGTCCTGAATTCTAAGAAGGAAATCAAAATAATAGTTGACTTTAATATTGCATTTATGATAGCATTTACTGAGAGCTTCCTGTATGCCAGGCATTGTGCTGAACACTTCCCCACATCCAAAACAGCCCACAGCCCACTAAGGATTGAACAGAAGGAAAACAGACTAGGAGAATCTGGTACAAGCGTATCAGACAGATTAAACATGAAGCCCTAATTTCTTTCCTCTAGAATTTCATCCTTTGCTAGATTGATTCCCATTTTGAGCCTCCACCCTGCCCTAGGAATAACCCATTCTCTTAAATACTCATTCATCCACAAATGAGACAAGCTAACTTGTCCAAAAAGGGAATATAGCTACAATGTGGATGAAGCTCAAAAACATGCTAAGTGAACGAAACTAGACACAGCAGGTCACATACTGTGTGATTGCATTCATAGGAAATATCAAGACTAAGTAAATCCATAAGGATAGGTTAGTAGTTGCCAGGGGCTGGAAGGAGGGAGAAATGGGGGAAAACTGCATAATGGGTATGGGGTTTTATTTGGGAAATGTTTTGGAACTTGACAGACGTAGGTGGGTGTTGCACAACGTTGTGAATGTACTAAAAGCCACGGAAACGCTCACTTAAAGATGGCTGGTTTTCTGTGAATTTTTCACCTCAGTTTCTAGAAGGGATTATAAGACATTCCTAAAGACTGATATACAGAAAGCACACGACTAGAGACTCCTGGACATTGAGTCAATAAAATAAATTCACTTAAGTCCATGTTTCTAAGGACACAGACCAACTTCTCACTTCCTTTTCAGACTTCCCAGACCTCCTTGGGTGTTCCTACTCCTTTGAGTCGGTGGGTTGTGCCTGGTACAACTGAATCTTTATGGATGTCATTGATAGCTATTAAATGATTTGGCCTGCCCAAGCCTAAGTTATCAGCTCTCTCTGACTCTTAATATTTCTAAGATGACCCAGTGGTCTTGGGGAGGAAATTACATTTTACAGTTTCAGTTTACCAACGACAGCAGCTGTGTAGTGAGAAATGTTCATATACAGTAATATAAGACCTTTTTCCTCACAGCCTATATTCTGAAAAGCAACCTAAAAAGCATTTGAGGCAAATTCATGTATTAATGCTCAAGTACTAATACTAATGGAATTAATTTGTGATTCTCTAAATTTTGATTCAGACCATTAAAGCCAGCATGAACTCTAGTATCCAGTCATGCTATGAAAAACTTGGAATCTATTCATTGTAAATCTGGCTCAAAATGACCTCAGAGGGGTGAAGAGTGTAAAACTACAAAAGGGTCCAGAGAGTACACATTATTCTAGAAAGAGCACACGCAGTTTATGACAATATCGTTAACAATTTTTTTTTTTACAGGACGCCAAATTTTAAAAGATACTATAAATCCACTGTAAATAAATGAGTAAAATACTGCCATTCATTTGGGAAAATAAAAATAGAAAGACCCTGAAAAAGAGCAATGAGAGGGGATTAGCTGCACTAAATTATAAAGATTTAATAACTGATAATATCAGCACAAAAAAATTAAAGGACAGAATAGAAAGCCCGTAGTCCCAAGTACATAGAAGAATTTAATACTCGATAAAGCTGACACCTCAAGTCAATGGAGTAAAAATGAACAAGTCAATAAATGATATTGGTACAACTGGGTAGCAACTTAAAAATTAAAGTTGGGGGCTTCCCTGGTGGCGCAGTGGTTGAGAATCTGCCTGCCAATGCAGGGGACACGGGTTCGAGCCCTGGTCTGGGAAGATCCCACATGCCGCGGAGCAGCTGGGCCCGTGAGCCACAACTACTGAGCCTGCGCGTCTGGAGCCTGTGCTCCGCAACAAGAGAGGCCGCGATGGTGAGAGGCCCGCGCACCGCGATGAAGAGTGGTCCCCACTTGCCGCAACTAGAGAAAGCCCTCGCACAGAAACGAAGACCCAACACAGCCATAAATAAATAAATAAATATTAAAAAAAAAAAAAAAAAAAATTAAAGTTGGATCCGTATCTCACACCTTACACCAGGATGAATGCCAAATGAATTTAAATGTAAACAATGAAACCAAATAAAAGAGAAGATGTGGGAGAATTCCTTTATAATCTTGCAGTAGTGGTGGCCTTTTGTGCCTCAAGATACAAAAGTCACAAAAAGGCTGATCATTTAAATGCCATAAAAATAAAGACTTCTGCATAGCAGTATGAAAAAAAAAGTTAAAGCAAATAGCAAACCAGGAAAAAATATTTGCGCACATATCCCAGAAAAGGGCTAATCTAGTCTCTCTAACATAGGAAAATGTAGTAAGTTCTGAAATATGGAGATGAAAGGATTAATAACCCAATATAAAAAGAGGCAGTTCACATAAAAGGAAATACAAAGAACTCAAACATACGACAAGATGCTCAATCTCACACACAAAAGGAACACAAAACAGAAAAACCATTTTCACTCTCATTGGCAAAAATGCAAAACTTCAATTACACACTATATTGGTAAGTATAGAAAAACAAGACATCGCCGGTGTAGCTTAAGCTGTACAGTCCCTATGAAGGGAAATTACATATTATTTATACTCTTTGAGCAGGCAAATTCACTGACAAATATTCATCTACACCCACATGTGACACATTAGACAACACTATTCATTGTGGACGTGTTTGTAACAGCAAAAGACTGGAAATGACCTAAATGAGCAAAAATGGGAGACTGGTTAAATAAATCGTACACCCAATACAACGGAATACTATGCAGCTAGAGCAAAAAGATTACAGTAGCCTTCTATTTACTAATCTGGAAAGAAGGCCAAGATATATCATTAAATGACGAAGTGCAGAAGGCTGTAGGCTCCCTGGTCAGGTGCCCTAGTCCTCACATCTCCTGGACCCAGGCCAGTGAGTGAATGAGCTTTCAGATGATGCCAGCCCCCAACTGTCTCCCAGCTGTTGGGGCTTTACAGCTGAGGCCCCAGTCATCATGGGGTAGAGACAAGCCATCCCTCAATTCCTGATCTGCAGAACTGGCACAATAAAATGGTTGTTTGAAGCCACAAAGGAGTCAGAAATTTTTTTATACAGCAATAGTTACTGGAACACATAATTCAAATTCTAAAATACATGGTTCTTGACCAAATATTGGTTCTCCTTCAGGGCACTCCCCACACACCCGCCCCCATAACACTGAAGTTGGGACGGGCCAGGTGACTTTCAGCCAGTGAAATGTGAGCAGAAAAGACATTCACCCCTGTACTCGTTAGGGTTCAATCAGGAAAACAGATGCCACACTAGGTATTTAACACGGATCATTTAACATTGGGCATTTGGTTAACAAGTGTTACAAGACTGAAAAAGCAAGCAGGTGGCACTGAGGTAAGAGCCGTATTTAAAATCTGCCACTTTGGGGGTTGGGAGCAAAGGAAAGATGTTAAGGGTTTCAAGCCTAAAAGGCTGGAGGAGGAGCCCCAGGCACCAGGACTGAGACCCCTGAGAAGTGGCTGCTGCCTGGCTGCTGATGGTAGGGCTTCTGTTTGTGCCCAGAGAAGCTGGAGACTGGAGCCCATGCTGCTGGGAGGGCACGGGGCCACCGTGAGATGAGCAGACAGGAAGGAGCCAGTGCCTTTTCCCCTCCCCTCCCCTCTAGCAGCCCCACTGACAAGCCCAACGATGGGCAAAAGCAGTTTGCAGAATCCAAGAAGGGAGAGTTTGGAGCCCAGAGACAACAGTTTAAAGCTTCTACTTTCCATTTTGTCTCTTCCCCTGCCTCAGAGATTATGGGAGCATCTGCTCTTACAGAGAGGCCATGTGATCAAAGCAGCCTTTGAATTGGTGGAAGAGTGAGCCATCAAAGAGAGAAGACTGCTCTGGACCGTCCCCCAGACGCGAGGCAGACTCTTGGGAAGCAAGAAACAGATGCCTATTTCCTCTTCATTTGTTTGGTCTGGTGAGTTTTTACCTTGCTCCTTCATTTGCTGTGTGTTTTTCTGTCTTCTCATTTTGCTTATCTTACTGTGTTTGGGGTCTCCTTTTTGCAGGCTGCAGGTTTGTAGATTCTGTTGTTTTTGGTGTCTGTCCCCAGTGGCTAAGTTTGGTTCAGTGGGTTGTGTAGGCTTCCTGGTGGAGGGGACTAGTGCCTGTGTTCTGGTGGCTGAGGCTGGATCATGTCTTTCTGGTGGGCAGGTCCACGTCTGGTGGTGCGTTTTGGGGTGTCTGTGGCCTTATTATGATTTTAGGCAGCCTCTCTGCTAATGGGTGGGGTTGTGTTAGAGAAGAGCTAACACCTATCCTTCTCAAACTCTTCCAAAATATAGCAGAGGGAGGAACACTCCCCAACTCATTCTACGAGGTCACCATCACCCTGATAGCAAAACCAGACAAAGATGTCACAAAGAAAGAAAACTACAGGCCAATATCACTGATGAACATAGATGCAAAAATCCTCAACAAAATACTAGCAAACAGAATCCAACAGCACATTAAAAGGATCATACACCATGATCAAGTGGGGTTTATTCCAGGAATGCAAGGATTCTACAATATACGCAAATCAATCAACGTGATACACCATATTAACAAATTGAAGGAGAAAAACCATATGATCATCTCAATAGATGCAGAGAAAGCTTTCGACAAAATTCAACACCCATTTATGATAAAGACCCTGCAGAAAGTAGGCATAGAGGGAACTTTCCTCAACATAATAAAGGCCACATATGACAAACCCACAGCCAACATTGTCCTCAATGGTGAAAAACTGAAACCATTTCCACTAAGATCAGGAACAAGACAAGGTTGCCCACTCTCACCACTATTATTCAACATAGTTTTGGAAGTTTTAGCCACAGCAATCAGAGAAGAAAAAGAAATATAAGGAATCCAAATCGGAAAAGAAGAAGTAAAGCTGTCACTGTTTGCAGATGACATGATACTATACATAGAGAATCCTAAAGATGCTACCAGAAAACTACTAGAGCTAATCAATGAATTTGGTAAAGTAGCAGGATACAAAATTAATGCACAGAAATCTCTTGCATTCCTATACACTAATGATGAAAAATCTGAAAGTGAAATTAAGAAAACACTCCCATTTACCATTGCAACAAAAAGAATAAAATATCTAGGAATAAACATAACTAAGGAGACAAAAGACCTGTATGCAGAAAATTATAAGACACTGATAAAAGAAATTAAAGATGATACAAATAGATGGAGAGATATACCATGTTCTTGGATTGGAAGAATCAACATTGTGAAAATGACTCTACTATCCAAACCAATCTACAGATTCAATGCAATCCCTATCAAACTACCACTGGCAATTTTCACAGAACTAGAACAAAAAATTTCACAGTTTGTATGGAAACACAAAAGACCCTGAATAGCCAAAGCAATCTTGAGAAAAAAAAATGGAGCTGGAGGAATCAGGCTGCCTGACTTCAGACTATACTACAAAGCTACAGTAATCAAGACAGTATGGTACTGGCACAAAAACAGAAATATAGATCAATGGAACAGGATAGAAAGCCCAGAGATAAACCCACGCACATATGGTCACCTTATCTTTGATAAAGGAGGCAAGCATATACAGTGGAGAAAAGACAGTCTCTTCAATAAGTGGTGCTGGGAAAACTGGACAGATACATGTAAAAGTATGAAATTAGAACACTCCCTGACACCATACACAAAAATAAACTCAAAATGGATTAAAGACGTAAATGTAAGGCCAGACACTATCAAACTCTTAGAGGAAAACATAGGCAGAACACTCTATGACATAAATCACAGCAAGATCCTTTTTGACCCAGCTCCTAGAGAAATGAAAATAAAAACACAAATAAATAAATGGGACCTAATGAAACTTAAAAGCTTTTGCACAGCAAAGGAAGCCATAAACAAGACCAAAAGACAACCATCAGAATGGGAGAAAATATTTGCAAATGAAGCAATTGACAAAGGATTAATCTCCAAGATTTACAAGCAGCTCATGCAGCTCAATAACAAAAAAACAAACAACCCAATCCAAAAATGAGCAGAAGACCTAAACAGACATTTCTCCAAAGAAGATATACAGATTGCCAACAAACACATGAAAGGATGCTCAACATCATTAATCATTAGAGAAATGCAAATCAAAACTACAATGAGATATCATCTCACACCAGTCACAATGGCCATCATCAAAAAATCTAGAAACAATAAATGCTGGAGAGGGTGTGAAGAAAAGGGAACACTCTTGCACTGTTGGTGGGAATATAAATTGATACAGCCACTATGGAGAACAGTATGGAGGTTCCTTAAAAAACTAAAACTAGAACTACCATATGACCCAGCAATCCCACTACTGGGCATATACCCTGAGAAAACCATAATTCATAAACAGTCATGTACCAAAATGTTCATTGCAGCTCTATTTACAATAGCCAGGACATGGAAGCATCCTAAATGTCCATCATCGGATGAATGGATAAAGAAGATGTGGCACATATATACAATGGACTATTACTCAGCCATAAAAAGAAATGAAATGGAGATATTTGTAGTGAGGTAGATGAACTTTGAGTCTGTCATACAGAGTGAAGTAAGTCAGAAAGAGAAAAACAAATACAGTATGCTAACACATATATATGGAATCTAAGAAGAAAAAAAAAAAAGGTCATGAAGAACCTAGGGGTAAGACGGGAATAAAGACACAGACCAGGGGGCTCTGGGCAAGATGGTGTAAGAGTAAGACGCGGAGATCCCCTTCCTTCCCACAGATACATTAGAAATACATCTGCATGTGGAACTGCTCCTACAGAACACCCACTGAACGCTGGCAGAAGACATCAGACCTCCCAAAAGGCAAGAAACTCCCCACGTACTTGGGTAGGGCAAAAGAAAAAAGAAATAACAGAGACAAAAGAATAGAGACGGGACCTGCACCAGTGGGAGGGAGCTGTGAAGGAGGAAAGGTTTCCACACACTAGGAAGCCCCTTCACGGGCAGAGACTGCAGGTGGCAGAGGGGAGAAGCTTTGGAGCCACGGAGGAGAGTGCAGCAACAGGGGTGCGGAGGGCAAAGCGGAGAGATTCCCGCACAGAGGATCGGTGCTGACCAGCACTCACCAGCCCGAGAGGCTTGTCTGCTCAGCCGCCAGGGTGGGCGGGGGCTGGGAGCTGAGGTTCGGACTTCTGTCGGATCCCAGGGAGAGGACTGGGGTTGGCGGCGTGAACACAGCCTGAAGGGGGCTAGTGCACCACGGCTAGCCGGGAGGGAGTCCAGGAAAAAGTCTGCAGCTGCCAAAGAGGCAAGAAACTTTTTCTTGCCTCTTTGTTTCACGGTGCGCAAGGAGAGGGGACTCAGAGCACCGCCTAAACGAGCTCCAGAGACTGGCGCGAGCCGCGGCTATCAGTGCAGACCCCAGAGACGGGCATGAGACGCTAAGGCTGCTGCTGCCACCACCAAAAAGCCTGTGTGCGAGCACAGGTCACTCTCCACAATGCCCCTCCCGGGAGCCTGTGCAGCCCGCCACTGCCAGGCTCCCGTGATCCGGGGACAACTTCCCCGGGAGAACGCACTGCACGCCTCAGGCTGGTGCAACGTCACGCCGGCCTCTGCCGCCGCAGGCTTGCCCCGCATCTGTACCCCTCCCTCCCCGCGGCCTGAGTGAGCCAGAGCCCCCGAAGCAGCTGCTCCTTTAACCCCGTCCTGTGTGAGTGAAGAACAGACGCCCTCAGGTGACCTACACGCAGAGGAGGGTCCAAATCCAAAGGTGAACCCCAGGAGCTGTATGAACAAAGAAGAGAAAGGGAAATTTCTCCCAGCAGCTTCTGAAGCAGCGGATTAAAGCTCCACAAACAACTTGATGTACCTGCATCTGTTGAATACCTGAATAGACAACGAATCATCCCAAATTCAGGAGGTGGACTTTGGGAGCAGGATATATTAATTTTTCCCCTTTTCCATTTTTTATGAGTGTATAGGTGTATGCTTCTGGGTGAGATTTTGTCTGTATAGCTTTGCTTTCACTATTTGTCCTAGGGTTCGGTCCATCCGTTTTTCTTTTCTTTTTTTTCTTTTACTTAAAAAAATTTTATTTCTTAATAATTTTTTCCTTATTTTCTATTTTTAAAAATTAAAAACTTTTTCTTAATAATTTTTTCTTATTTTTTATTATAAAAAATAAATTTATTTAAAACTTTTTTTTAATTTTTTTCTTAATAAATTTTTTCTTAATAATTTTTTCTTATTTTTTATTATAATAGCTTTATTTTATTTTATTTTTTTTTATTTTATCCTCTTTCTTTCTTCCTTTCTATTTTTTCTCCCTTTTATTCTGAGTCGTGTGGAAGAAAGGCTCTTGGTGCTCCAGCCAGGCATCAGGGCTGTGCCTCTGAGGTGGGAGAGCCAACTTCAGGACACTGGTCCACAAGAGACCTCCCAGCTCCACGTAATACCAAACGGCAAAAATCTCTCAGAGATCTCCATCTCAACATCAAGACCCAGCTTCACTCAATGACCAGCAAGCTACAGTGCTGGACACCCTATGCCAAACAACCAGCAAGACAGGAACACAGCCCCATCCATTAGCAGAGAGGCTGCCTAAAATCATAATAAGGCCACAGACACCCCAAAACACAACACCAGACATGGACGTGCCCACCAGAAAGCCAAGATCCAGCCTCATCCACCAGCACACAGGCACTAGTCCCCTCCACCAGGAAGCCTACACAACCCACTGAACCAACCTTAGCCACTGGGGACAGATACCAAAAACAACGGGAACTACGAACCTGCAGCCTGTGCAAAGGAGACCCCAAACACAGTAAGATAAGTAAAATGAGAAGACAGAAAAACACACAGCAGATGAAGAAGCAGGGTCAAAACACACCAGACCTAACAAATGAAGAGGAAATAGGCAGTCTACCTAAAAAAGAACTCAGAATAATGATAATAAAGATGATTCAAAATCTTGGAAATAGAATAGACAAAATGCAAGAAACATTTAACAAGGACGTAGAAGAACTAAAGAGGAACCAAGCAACGATGAAAAACACAATAAATGAAATTAAAAATACTCTAGAAGGGATCAATAGCAGAATAACTGAGGCAGAAGAACGGATAAGTGACCTGGAAGATAAAATAGTGGAAATAACTACTGCAGAGCAGAATAAAGAAAAAAGAATGAAAAGAACTGAGGACAGTCTCAGAGACCTCTGGGACAACATTAAACGCACCAACATTCGGATTATAGGGGTCCCAGAAGAAGAAGAGAAAAAGAAAGGGAATGAGAAAATACTTGAAGAGTTTATAGTTGAAAACTTCCCTAATACGGGAAAGGAAATAGTTATTCAAGTCCTGGAAGCACAGAGAGTCCCATACAGGATAAATCCAAGGAGAAACACGCCAAGACACATATTAACCAAACTATCAAAAATTAAATATAAAGAAAACATTTTAAAAGCAGCAAGGGAAAAACAACAAATAACACACAACGGAATCCCCATAAGGTTAACAGCTGATCTTTCAGCAGAAACTCTGCAAGCCAGAAGGGAGTAGCAGGATATACTTAAAGTGATGAAGGAGAAAAACCTACAACCAAGGTTACTCTACCCAGCAAGGATCTCATTCAGATTTGATGGAGAAATTGAAACCTTTACAGACAAGCAAAAGCTGAGAGAGTTCAGCACCACCAAACCAGCTTTACAACAAATGCTAAAGGAATTTCTCTAGGCAAGAACCACAAGAGAAGGAAAACACCTACAATAACAAACCCAAAACATTTAAGAAAATGGGAATAGGAACATACATATCGATAATTACCTTAAATGTAAATGGATTAAATGCTCCCACCAAAAGACACAGACTGGCTGAATGGATACAAAAACAATACCCATATATATGCTGTCTACAAGAGACCCACTTCAGACCTAGAGACACATACCAACTGAAAGTGAGGGGATGGAAAAAGATATTCCATGCAAATGGAAATCAAAAGAAAGCTGGAGTAGCAATTCTCATATCAGACAAAATAGACTTTAAAATAAAGACTATTACAAGAGACAAAGAAGGACACTATATAATGATCAAGGGATCGATCCAAGAAGAAGGTGTAACAATTGTAAATATTTATGCACCCAACATAGGAGCACCTCAATACATAAGGCAAATACTAACAGCCATAAAAGGGGAAATCGACAGTAACACAATCATAGTAGGGGACTTTAACACCCCACTTTCACCAATGGACAGATCATCCAAAATGAAAATAAATAAGGAAACACAAGCTTTAAATGATACATTAGGGCTTCCCTGGTGGCGCAGTGGTTGAGAATCTGCCTGCTAATGCAGGGGACACGGGTTCGAGCCCTGGTCTGGGAAGATCCCACATGCCACGGAGCAGCTGGGTCCGTGAGCCACAGCTGCTGAGCCTGCGCGTCTGGAGCCTGTGCCCCGCAACGGGAGGGGCCGCGATAGTGAAAGGTCCGCGCACCGCGATGAAGAGCGGTCCCCGCACCGCGATGAAGAGTGGCCCCCACTTGCCGCAACTAGAGAAAGCCCTCGCACGAACCGAAGACCCAGCACAGCCAAAGATAAATAAATAAATAAAATAAATTAAAAAAAATAAAAAATAAAAAAATAAATGATACATTAAACAAGATGGACTTAATTGATATTTATAGGACATTCAACCCCAAAACAACAGAATACACATTTTTCTGAAGTGCTCATGGAACATTCTCCAGGATAGATCATATCGTGGGTCATAAATCAAGCCTTGGTAAATTTAAGAAAAGTGAAATCGTATCAAGTATCTTTTCCAACCACAACGCTATGAGACTAGATATCAATTACAGGAAAAGATCTGTAAAAAATACAAACACATGGAGGCTACACAATACACTACTTAATAACGAAGTGATCACTGAAGAAATCAAAGGGGAAATCAAAAAATACCTAGAAACAAATGACAATGGAGACACGACGACCCAAAACCTATGGGATGCAGCAAAAGCAGTTCTAAGAGGGAAGTTTATAGCAATACAAGCCTACCTCAAGAAACAGGAAACATCTCGAATAAACAACCTAACCTTGCACCTGAAGCACTTAGAGAAAGAAGAGCAAAAGAACCCCAAAGCTAGCAGAAGGAAAGAAATCATAAAGATCAGATCAGAAATAAATGAAAAAGAAATGAAGGAAACAATAGCAAAAATCAATGAAACTAAAAGCTGGTTCTTCGAGAAGATAAACAAAATTGATAAACCATTAGCCAGACTCATCAAGAGAAAAAGGGAGAAGACTCAAATCAATAGAATTAGAAATGAAAAAGGAGAAGTAACCACTGACACTGCAGAAATACAAACGATCATGAGAGATTACTACAAGCAACTCTATGCCAATAAAATGGACAACCTGGAAGAAATGGACAGATTCTTAGAAATGCACAACCTGCCGAGACTGAACCAGGAAGAAATAGAAAATATGAACAGACCAATCACAAGCACTGAAATTGAAACTGTGATTAAAAATTTTCCAACAAACAAAAGCCCAGAACCAGATGGCTTCACAGGCGAATTCTATCAAACATTTAGAGAAGAGCTAACACCTATCCTTCTCAAACTCTTCCAAAATATTGCAGAGAGAGGAACACTCCCCAACTCATTCTACGAGGCCACCATCACCCTGATAGCAAAACCAGACAAAGATGTCACAAAGAAAGAAAACTACAGGCCAATATCACTGATGAACATAGATGCAAAAATCCTCAACAAAATACTAGCAAACAGAATCCAACAGCACATTAAAAGGATCATACACCATGATCAAGTGGGGTTTATTCCAGGAATGCAAGGATTCTACAATATACGCAAATCAATCAACGTGATACACCATATTAACAAATTGAAGGAGAAAAACCATATGATCATCTTAATAGATGCAGAGAAAGCTTTTGACAAAATTCAACACCCATTCATGATAAAAGCCCTGCAGAAAGTAGGCATAGAGGGAACTTTCCTCAACATAATAAAGGCCATATATGACAAACCCACAGCCAACATTGTCCTCAATGGTGAAAAACTGAAACCATTTCCACTAAGATCAGGAACAAGACAAGGTTGCCCACTCTCACCACTATTATTCAACATAGTTTTGGAAGTTTTAGCCACAGCAATCAGAGAAGAAAAAGAAATATAAGGAATCCAAATCGGAAAAGAAGAAGTAAAGCTGTCACTGTTTGCAGATGACATGATACTATACATAGAGAATCCTTAAGATGCTACCAGAAAACTCCTAGAGCTAATCAATGAATTTGGTAAAGTAGCAGGATACAAAATTAATGCACAGAAATCTCTTGCATTTCTATACACTAATGATGAAAAATCTGAAAGTGAAATTGAGAAAACACTCCCATTTACCATTGCAACAAAAAGAATAAAATATCTAGGAATAAACATAACTAAGGAGACAAAAGACCTGTATGCAGAAAATTATAAGACACTGATGAAAGAAATTAAAGATGATACAAATAGATGGAGAGATATACCATGTTCTTGGATTGGAAGAATCAACATTGTGAAAATGACTGTACTACCCAAAGCAATCTACAGATTCAGTGCAATCCCTATCAAACTACCACTGGCATTTTTCACAGAACTAGAACAAAAAATTTCACAGTTTGTATGGAAACACAAAAGACCCCGAATAGCCAAAGCAATCTTGAGAACGAAAAATGGAGCTGGGGGAATCAGGCTCCCTGACTTCAAACTATATTACAAAGCTACAGTAATCAAGACAGTTTGGTACTGGCACAAAAACAGAAATATAGATCAATGGAACAGGATAGAAAGCCCAGAGATAAACCCACGCACATATGGTCACCTTATCTTTGATAAAGGAGGCAAGCATATACAGTGGAGAAAAGACAGCCTCTTCAATAAGTGGTGCTGGGAAAATTGGACAGATACATGTAAAAGTATGAAATTAGAACACTCCCTGACACCATGCACAAAAATAAACTCAAAATGGATTAAAGACCTAAGTGTAAGGCCAGACACTATCAAACTCTTAGAGGAAAACATAGGCAGAACACTCTATGACATACATCACAGCAAGATCCTTTTTGACCCAGCTCCTAGAGAAATGGAAATAAGAACACAAATAAACAAATGGGACCTAATGAAACTTAAAAGCTTTTGCACAGCAAAGGAAACCATAAACAAGACCAAAAGACAACCCTCAGAATGGGAGAAAATATTTGCAAATGAAGCAACTGACAAAGGATTAATCTCCAAGATTTACAAGCAGCTCAAGCAGCTCAATAACAAAAAAACGAACAACCCAATCCAAAAATGGGCAGAAGACCTAAATAGACATTTCTCCAAAGAAGATATACAGATTGCCAACAAACACATGAAAGAATGCTCAACATCATTAATCATTAGAGAAATGCAAATCAAAACTACAATGAGATATCATCTCACACCAGTCACAATGGCCATCATCAAAAAATCTAGAAACAATAAATGCTGGAGAGGGTGTGGAGAAAAGGGAACACTCTTGCACTGTTGGTGGGAATATAAATTGATACAGCCACTATGGAGAACAGTATGGAGGTTCCTTAAAAAACTACAAATAGAACTACCATATGACCCAGCAATCCCACTACTGGGCATATACCCTGAGAAAACCATGATTCAGAAAGAATCATGTACCACAATGTTCATTGCAGCACTATTTACAATAGCCAGGACATGGAAGCAACCTAAATGTCCATCGACAGATGAATGGATAAAGAAGATGTGGCACACATATACAATGGAATATTACTCAGCCATAAAAAGAAATGAAATGGAGGTATTTGTAATGAGGTGGATGGAGTTAGAGTCTGTCATACAGAGTGAAGTAAGTCAGAAAGAGAAAAACAAATACAGTATGCTAACACATATATATGGAATCTAAGGGAAAAAAAAAAAAGGCCATGAAGAACCTAATGGCAAGACGGGAATAAAGACACAGACCTACTAGAGAATGGACTTGAGGATATGGGGAGGGGGAGGGGTGAGATGTGACAGGGTGAGAGAGTGGCATGGACATATATACACTACCAAATGTAAAATAGATAGCTAGTGGGAAGCAGCCGCATAGCACAGGGAGATCAGCTCGGTGCTTTGTGACCACCTAGAGGGGTGGGATGGGGAGGGTGGGAGGGAGGGAGACGCAAGAGGGAAGAGATATGGGAACATATGTGTATGTATAACTGATTCACTTTGTTATAAAGCAGAAAATAACAGACCATTGTAAAGCAATTATACTTCAATAAAGATGTTTTAAAAAAAAAAAAAGAAAAAAAAAGAAAAAAAGAAAAAAAATTTAAAAAAAAAGAAAAAACTACAATGAGATATCATCTCACACCAGTCAGAATGACCATTATCAAAAAAGCTAGAAACAATAGGTGCTGGAGAGGGTGTGGAGAAAAGAGAACACTCTTGCACTGTTGGTGGGAATATAAATTGATTCAGCCACTATGGAGAACAGTATGGAGGTTCCTTAAAAGACTAAAAATAGAACTACCATATGACCCAGCAATCCCACTACTGGGCATATACCCTGAGAAAACCATAATTCAAAAAGAGTCATGTACCAAAATGTTCATTGCAGCTCTATTTACAATAGCCAGGACATGGAAGCAACCTAAGTGTCCATCATCAGATGAATGGATGGAGAAGATGTGGCGCATATATACAATGGAATATTACTCAGCCATGAAAATAAATGAAATGGAGGTATTTGTAGTGAGGTGGATGGAGTTAGAGTCTGTCATACAGAGTGAACTAAGTCAGAAAGAGAAAAATACAGTATGCTAACACATATATATGGAATCTAAGAAAAAAAAAAAAGGTCATGAAGAACCTAGTGGCAAGATGGGAATAAAGACACTGACCTACTAGAGAATGGACTTGAGGATATGGGGAGGGGGAGGGGTGAGATGTGACAGGGTGAGAGAGTGGCATGGACATATATACACTACCAAATGTAAAATAGATAGCTAGTGGGAAGCAGCCGCATAGCACAGGGAGATCAGCTCGGTGCTTTGTGACCACCTAGAGGGGTGGGATGGGGAGGGTGGGAGGGAGGGAGATGCAAGAGGGAAGAGATATGGGAACATATGTATATGTATAACTGATTCACTTTGTTATAAAGCAGAAACTAACACACCATTGTAAAGCAATTATACTCCAATAAAGATGTTAAAAAAAAAAAAAGAAAGAAACAGACGCGTGGCATGTTAGGCTGTTGGTTCTGTTACAGAGTCCAAGCTTGTACTGCTCGCTGCACGACAGGCCAATAAATCAAGAGTTGTTGGGAAAGGAAGAGCGACTTTAGCTGGAAAGCCAGCAGGCCACAAGGATGGTGGACTTGGGTCCCAAAGAAGCATCTTGCCTGTGCTAGAATTAAGGTTTATTTTATACTAAAAGGGGAGGGAGTAAAGTGAAACATTTCCTGGTTCCAGTCAGCCTCTGGAGAGGATGTGTTCATTTCTTCCTTCCTGTAGTCTTCACAGGTGGGCCAGGTCTGGATGTTTCCTGTGAGCTAAACAAAGGTCTTTACGTTTAATGCTCACTACCTGGGAGTCAGGGCTCCCAGAGATGGGCCATTATGAATAATTTAAGCTTACAGGCAACATCCCTTTAGTGATTAACTTGTAATTGAATACAAAGTTTCTTCCCTATTAAAATTCCCCACTATCAATGTCCATTCCAGAATCTTGTGGGAAAAGGGATATAAATGGCTCTGGCTACTTCTTGCTGAACAGAGGCAACAAATATTCCTTAGAATCTCTAGTCAATCCTTTTTTTATATACAACTCTTTGAAGTTGATGAAACCCCGCTTCTTCACAAAATAGCCATAAAGTCATTCAAAAGCCACTGTAAAACCATAAATAGCAATTGATCATTTCTAACCATTAAAAGGATGCCTTTTTACTTCAGCATCAACCAACAGGGATTACAATGCAGTTGAAAAGAAACTTGGTTACTGCTGTGATACACAACGATTTAAGGTAACTACTAAAATTATGACTGATTATCATTTTCCAGAATATACCAGAATTTTAGGAATTTCATGTAATTTCTAAAATGTGTATATTAATAACATTTACCCATATGATACAATCTAAGAAGTTTTATCACCACTTATTTGACAGTGCTTCCCATGTAGTTCAACATACTAAATAAGCCTAATTATTTTGATATTCCTCTCTCTGAGATGGAGAAAATAATTTGAGGTGTTCCAGGGACCCTTTGGAAAACCTCAAAGTTAGCTAGAGGTCAAATGAACTTCATTTAGAATTTGATTTTGGGGAATTTTGTCAAAAATATCAAAAAATTTTAGGCAGTGATAATAAAAGATCTCAATGGTAAATACAGATCACTTAAAGAAACTCACGGGACTTCCCTGGTGGCGCAGTGGTTAAGAATCCGCCTGCTAATGCAGGGGACACGGGTTTGAGCCCTGGTCTGGGAAGATCCCACATGCCGCGGAGCAACTAAGCCCATGTGCCACAACTACTGAGCCTGCACTCTAGAGTTCGCGAGCTACAACTACTGAGCCCGCACGCCACAACTAGTGAAGCCCGTGCACCTAGAGTCCATGCTCCACAACAAGAGATGTTAGCTAGTGGGATACTCTTCCTTGCAATGAGAAGCCCGCTCATCGCAAGGAAGAGTAGCCCCGCTTACCGCAACTAGAGAAAGCCCGCGTGTAGCAACAAAGACCCAACACAGCCATAAATAAATAAATAAATAAATAAACAAACAAACAATTAAAAAAAAAAAAGAAAGAAACTCACAATTACCCAAAGTAGTCTGGTATTTTAAGAAACCTTTGTCCTCTTAGAGAACCAAATTCAGGTTTAGTACCACTTCACCTTTAAAATTCATTTTCTTAATTAAGTTCAATTGTATCTTAGCCAATCCTGACCATGCACAAAACTCTTTCCCTGTTCCTCCTCCACAAACCTTCCACAATTTTTCTGTACCCATATTAATCTGTCCCTCACTTTCTTTTCCATTCATAAACAACCAGCTCTAGGACAAAACCACCTTCTTCCCTTTAATAAAATGCATTTTCATTCCTCATACCTTCTTTGCTGAAAACACATGTCCTACATCTTTGCATATTGAAATTTTACCTTATAATTCTTAACCTTAAAACCTTCACCTCTAGTAAAAAACCAAGAAGCAAGTAATTGTAAACTGTGTGTCGTAACAGCATTTCCTGACTGACAAACTTACACTCTAGTTTTCCTCTCCTAAGAAGGCAAAGGTAGGTAAACTTAGACCTGCCCAGCAATTAATGTTCTAATATTTTATCCTATTGGAAATGACCCAGATAGTCAATGAATTCTCTTCATTTAACTTAGTTTAGTTTCAAGTTACAGAAATCTGGAGAGACTATTTTAGATAGACATTCCCAAAATATAATTATTCCTATAGAGTTTACCTAAAACTGTTACCTCATTTATCTCTATTTTATTTACTTAAAAGCTTTGTCATATGGTTATTTTTCTTGCTGACAAACTTTGTAATAGAAATGTCATTTGATTTCTAGTAAACCTAGGTACAATAAAAGTATTATACTTAATGTTGATGACTCTAAAAACATGTCTATATTAATCAAACCAACAAGCTTAAGCTAACTTTAATACGAGATATTAATTCAATACTGAATATTTCCCAGGTCATGTGAACCCAAAATTCATTCTGGCCAGATTTTTATATCTGAGTATTTATTTAAATGCTTAATCTCCTTTAAGCCAATTAAATAGAGCTCTTTTACAAATTAATTTTGACAATGCCATACATCTATAACATGTACAAACACACAAACACAGGGACCTCAGAGTTCCCATTCCAAAATTTCAGCCATGAATCAGGTACAACAATCTGATCAGGTAAAACCCATCAGTTACAAAAGAGGTTCAATTCAAATTGGGTTTCTGGCAGATGGGACAAATCAAGGTCATCTGTCTAGATGGCTAAACCCTTTTTTACTAATATTTATGGAAAAGACACTTCTATTTCTATTTGTAGCTTTTGGTGATTTTAGGAACCAAGTAGAATCTTTCTCTTCTTCCTGGGAATGTCCCACTCTTGGACAAGAACAGACAGGTTTTGTTTTGTTTCTGTTCCTTTCCTCCATTTGACGTTAGTAAAAAAGTTTTAACTATCACAAAACTGATTTGACTGTAAATGGAGGAAGAGTATCAAACAAAATGAAACAAAAAACCCAAAGGACAAACAGAAAATCCTAAATAAACTCTCAAGTTTGGTCTTGGGGTTTTACATATACCAATGACACAGGAGACCCTAAATTACATAATTA
The DNA here is from genome assembly GCF_949987535.1 of Balaenoptera acutorostrata. NCBI lineage: Eukaryota > Metazoa > Chordata > Mammalia > Artiodactyla > Balaenopteridae > Balaenoptera > Balaenoptera acutorostrata. Next base: position 62,491,793 of record NC_080081.1, read on the forward strand.
ACACAATAAGGACAGCAGTACATGGTGCACAGGGCCCCAAGATAACCCTGCCTAAACCCCTTGTGGAGATCCTAACAGGCACTGTGCCTACACATTGTTTCAATAAAATATCATCTTCCTTTCACCCAGGGGTTCACAGCTGTAATCAGATCACTTATCCAAAACGCACCTCAGAGGACTTTCTTTTGGGAGAGTTGAAACATTTCCCATTTTTCAAGACAGAAATTCAAGACAAACACAAACTGCACACACAAATGATGGCGTCCAAAGAAACAAATGAACCGGTTCACAAATCAGGTAAAGGTCCAACAACTCTTTCCTCTCTCCAGCAGGTTACCCCACTCAAATACAAAACAAATTGGCTTATTCTGGAGAAAAAGCCCCAAACGGAGCGGAAATAAAGTTCCCGGCTGTACACGCCGGAGCGACTTACCCTACTGTAAGGAGCCCGTCGGCTCCCAAACGTCGATTCCTTGCTCCAACTGCCAAGCACGGGGGCAGCCAGGGCCGCTCTGGGGAGTTTTGAAGGGAAGATCCTCAAGACGAGTGGTCCCGGCAGCTGCTAGAGCCTTACCCGGTCGTTCCCCCAAAGCGGGCTGGGAGCCACGGGCAGCAAGGCTCGGGCTGGCTGCACCAAAGCTCGTCACCAAGTCCAAGCTGGCACTGCTCGCCACACAAAAGGCCAATAGATTGAGCAACTTTATTCAGGGCGCCAGCAGACCAAGATGGTGAACTATCTTGCCTGAGTTAGAACTCAAGCTTCTTTTTTACTAAAAGGGGAGGGAGTTAAGTCAAACACTTCCGGGTCCCCAGTCAGCCTCCAGAGGGGATGTGTTAATTTCTTCCTCCCTGCAGTCATTCACAGGTGGGCCTGGTCAGGATGCTTCCTGGGAACTCAGCAAAGGTGTTTTAGCTTAATGCTCATTACGTGGGCGGCAGGGTTCCCAGAGATGGGCCATTATGTATAATTTAAGCTTATAGGCAACGTCTCTTTAGTGATTACCTTGTAATAGAATACAAAGGTTATTCCCTATTACAGTTGGGCCGAAGAACCTCTCCTCTCCTCCAGGCTGACCCTGCCCTCCACATGAGGACCAGGTGGTACTGTGGCCCGCCCCCAGGCACCTGTGCAGGTGCAAGAGGCTGCAGCCTAGGGGCAGCTCCCTAGGGAGGTGAAGGTGAGAGGCAAGGGTCTGCTCAGTGATGCCTCAACCCTACATGTCAGGGGTGTCAGGAGGGAACAAGGGCTCCAGGAGCATCAAAGATGACACTTGCATCCAGATGAGGAGCTGGGGAAACTTGACCTGGAAAGGGTGACATTTTCGGTGCCCTTAAAGGGCAACCGGGATGGGCTCTTGAGAGAGAGAGATGGAGCGAAGGCAGGAGTGAAGGCATAGGGGCCAGAAAGCACAAGATTTGGCCAGAGAAAGAACTAGATGGGGGCTAGTTTGGACCCAAGGACAGCCTCATTCTTTTGTTATTATTATGATTAATAAGAAGAACTAATAGCTATAGAGAGCTCACTATGTGCCGGTTGCCGAGCTAAGGACTTTATGTTTTCTTGCTGGAACAATCCAGTGAGGTGGGTCCTGGTATTAGCACCTCTAGTTACAGATGAGGAGTGGGAGGCTCAGAGACATTAAGTAACTTGCCCAAGTTCACATACTAAGCGGTAGACTGCGCCCCCTGGGAGGACTTCGGCATCCACACTCTTCATCTCTCCTTTCAGGGTTCCCTGAGGAAAATCCCCACACTGACCGCTGCACGGAAGATTCAGGGATTCCCCAAGGACAAGCTTCCTCCTATCTCCATTCCATTCCCCAGAAATGCAGTGAGAACACTCATATTCCTAGTTCCTGAGACAGAAAGTTACACCTATGGGGCCCCCTTAGGAGGTAAAAAATAATCAACGATAAAAACTCTGTCCACCTAGAAGATGGATATTGGGGTGAGGGTTGCCCAGAAAACTCTCCTTGTTACTTTACGCAAGTATTCCTTATTGTATGTCCACGGCCACTGTGGTGGCTCCGATAGGGCTCTCCTGAGGTCTGAAGGGCAGATGGTGTTTTTTTAAACTCGAAAGGAGGGAGGTGGGAGCAGATGACTCAGGGGGAGTACTGGGAGGTGTTTCCAGATGTGCACTTCAAGTCAGCTTCATCATAAACAACGGTTAGAGTGTTCCTTATTTTTATTTTCATCTTTCTGAACATGTTGGGATCTCTGCTACTACAGAGCAGTGAGACGTGTGGCTTACATCTCCCCGTCTCCTTAATTTGGAGGGCGGCACCACACTTCAAGCAGTGGCAGCTCCACAGCTGTGAGACAGCTGTGTCCCTGTGGCTGATGGCTGTGGACGTCAGTGGAAGATGCCAATGACTCCGTCACGGCAGAGAGGGCGTGTGAGGGGAGCCTAAGCTGGGCCCAGGTGAGCTGTTGTATTGTGGGAGGAGGACGGTCATTCTTGACCACAGACTGGGTCTTTGCAGGTCATATACCCTCTTCCCATCCACCCCTCATAGGGACTTGCTCCCTCTCTCCCACCCACCTTGATCATCATGGCCGTGGTGAGCCTGTCTCCCTCTTAGGAGAAATGGAGACCAAGAGGAAACTGCTAAAGCAACAGCTGCAGAGCAATAGGCCCCCAGAGTCTTGCCTTGAATTTGCCCTGCCGTGTCCCTGCTTTGCAAAGACAAACCTGGGAAAGCCTGAGGCCCCAGCTCCATGCATCCGTCAGGTCCTGGAGGTGAGGTCTGGCCACAGCTGGCCCCTGGTCTTCTCTGTCAGAGGCTCCCCCACCAAGGCCAGCTTTGCCATCTCGCCATTGGATTAAATAAGATGCCGCTTGCTAGCACCTGGAGTCTAGAGGTGCCAGCAGGTCATGCCACGGAAGCAGGGGCTGGGCGTGAAGGCCACACCACCTCTGCACAAGCGAGGAGGACTGCGGGCAGCAGGCACAAGGGGGCCTGTCCACAGGGGGCAGCTGCTACTCAGCCTGGATTCCATGGCCTGTGGGCAGTGCGGGACCAGAGCAGATCTTCCCCTTTTGCAAGACAAGCTGGACATCTGGAACTCCACGTGAAATTTCCCAACTCTAGGAGGTTGGCTCAGAGTGTTATGAGATGTGGGTCAACAGCTGTACACACTCACTTTTCAACCTCTGCCTCATATCCTGCTCTTCTATGGAGAAAAGAGTATAAAACCTATGGAGTTTTTGCAAGTTTCAACAGGTACACTGACATTTATGGATGTAATGCAATTCCTAATGCCCCTTCAAACTTTCCGTATCTTTTCAAATTATGGTTTTCTCTGGATATATACCCAGGAGTGGGATTGCAGGATCATATGATAGCTGTATTTTTAGTTTTTTAAGGAACCTCCATACTGTTTTCCATAGTGGCTGCACAAATTTACATTCCCACTAACAGTGTAGGAGGGTTCCTTTTTTCTCCACATTCCACTCCTGGGCATATATCCGGAGAAAACCATATTTTGAAAAGATACATGCACCCCAGTGTTCATGGCAGCACTATTTACAATAGCCAAGACATTGGAAGCAACCTGAATGTCCATTGACAGAGGAATGGATAAAGAAGTGGTACATATATACAATGGAATACTACTCAGCCATAAAAAAGAATGAAATATTGCCATTTGAAGCAACATGGATGGACCTAGAGATTATCATACTAAATTAAGTAAGTCAGACAAAGAATTAAGTAAGTCAGACAAAGACAAATGATATGCTTATGCGTGGAATCTAAAAAATAATGATACAGATGAACTTATATACAAAACAGAAATAGACCCGCAGAGATAGAAAACAAACTTATGGTTACCAAAGGGGAAAGCAGGGGGAGGGAAAAATTAGGAGTTTGGGAGTAACATATACACACTACTATATATATAAAATAGATAACCAACAAGGACCTACTGTATAGCATGGGGAACTATACTGAATATTTTGTAATAACCTATAAGGGAAAAGAATCTGAAAAAGAATATATATATATATAACTGAATCACTTTGCTATACACTTGAAACTAACACAACATGGTAAATCAACTATACTTCAATTTAAAAAAAAGAAACCAACCTTCCGTTTCCTTCCATTTGTCCACAAAATCTGGTTTCTGGAATCCGAGCTGAAAGACACTTTCTTAGCAGAAGCCGATCACACCAGCCACTCCTAAGGTTAGTTGTGCTATGGTCTACATAGCAAGAGGTCCTGTGCCCGTGGCCTCATGAAGTAGACAGTACTTCCATTTATTGGCTGCATGACCTAAGGCAGCTTTTCTGTGCCTTGGTCTTCTCATCTATAAAATGGACATACTAAAAGCGCCCACTCAAAAGGCTGTTGTTAAAGACTCAATGAGCTATCATATGCAGGTACTTGAAACAGCGCCTTGCGCACAGCATGTGTTAGATTTATTTTTCTCCAGAACATTCCAACCTGTGAGGTCTCCAGCCAGGGGCCAGGTGCCTATTGAGGACACCAACCCTTTGCTTCCAGGGAAACAGGGGGACAACAGGGCCAGACCTAGACTCAGTTTTGCCCCGCACAATCACCAAGTGTGGAGGTAGAGGAGAAAGGTATCCACACACCTTGGACTACTGAGAACTTCCTCTTCCTCTCCTCAGATGAAGTATGAAGTCCTGAGCTGGTGGATGACTTAGAAATACAAAGTACAAGAGGATTTAGTCATTCTTCAGATGTCTGATCCCGTTTCCTCCTAAAACATGGAAGGCCAAGCCGTTATAATAGGGTTCAGATCGGCCCTAGGGGCCAAGTCATGCTTGAGCCAAAACATAACAAAAAGCCAGCCATCAATCTAATTCTCCATATCAGTATTCTATTTCCAACCAGATTATCAAGGAACGCTTGCTGAGCACCCACTATAATCAGAGTACTGTTCTCAGCTGCTGGGAACTGTAAAGAAAATAATGGTACCTGGTTCTGCAAAAGCTTATTCATTCCCGGAGTTAACAAATATTTGTTAAATTCTCACTTTGTACCAGGCACTAGGGAAAGATTAAAGCCTGCCTTCTGGAGCACGTGATGTCGGGAGATGGAGCGGGGCAGATAACAAACAAAGAGCTACGTAAATTCAATAGTAGGTCAGTTGGTAATAAGCTATACAGAGAAAATACAGCAGAGCAGGGGAGTGTCTGAATGGAGGGTGTGTAGTACAGAACAGTCAGAGAGGGTAGAGTTGGCATTCGTGAGCCTGATGGTGCAGACACTGTCTGAGCCCCAGTTAGTCTTGCTCAGAGCTGCTGTGGTGGTGGAGAGGGGTGAGGGAGCATTCAGCAGAGGTAAGCAGACCACCAGGCCATGGAGCAGAATGGATAAAGGAAAGAGACTCAGGGGGCTGCAGCCTGTGAGAGCCAATGGGAAGGTACCAGGTGCTCCCAGAAGCATCACTTGAGTCAAAGAAAGAGACCACAAATTCATTGGCCACAGACCTCTGCCTTTGGGTTAGCAAAGCACCTGGGGGCCAAGCGGGAAGGGGACACTGAACTGGAGTCTAGCAAATGCCAGCCCGGTCCCCCTAGGAACCGGTACAAAGCTAGGTACCCCTCTCCCTCCTAGTTTCCTAAGGGCCTTGAAGCCACCTGACCTTCCCTCCCCATCCACCTGGGCCCCCTTAGGGAAAGGCAGGGCAGGGGGAGGAAGCCACTGGAGAGGAGAGGATGTTATTATCCAAGAGGACTGGACACTACCCAGAGGAGCTGTTTAATTCATCCAGCTGGACAATGCTTTACTCAGGCTGGATAACTGTTTCTTGCTACCCAGTAGGTGAGAGTCCAAGGCAAGTTCAGATCAACTAGAGATGGAGAAATTACATTTCCGCTGCTTAGGAGGAGGAGGGAAGGAGGGAGGGAGGAAAAGTGCAGACAGTGAATGCAGAAACTCTTTTGAGTTTTGCTGAAAACATGGATATGATCCAGAAGAGGGAGAAAACTTGATGATGCAAGAGAGAGAGACACTTTCTAAAGTGATTTCTAGAATTTCGAGGAGGCGAATGAAGTGCTGAGGGGCAGAGTTGACTTCAGGCACGAGTACCATCCACTCATTCATCTGTCCAGGGGGTGGATGAGGGGTGGTGGTGATGGGAGCATGTCGTTCTCTTCCAGCTGTTTCTATTCTTTCCAGGAATTGGAATGCAAGGTCACCACCTGAGAGTGAGGATGGGGAGGAGGTCTTGGGGATTAAAGAGAGAGGAGGATGTACAAAAGAGTGGTTTGGAGGGTGAGAGAGCGAATTCAATAGGATAAGTATGAGGATGGTGGGAGAAAAGTAAGCATCCAGCTAGAGGTTGTGAATTTCAAGTGAAACAACTCAAGGTACTTGGGAGCCCGCACAGAGTAAGCAGAGGGTTCCACTTAACCAGGGTTATGGTTGTGCGCTCGTAAGGAGACAAGTATGACAACAGAGAAAAGAGCACGGGAATTGAGGGTGTTTTCCTGGGGGCGATTAGTATTGCTCTCGGAGTTTAAATCCATTAAAGTGGGGAAGCGTGGACTTCAGGCAGGTGAGGGACAAGGAAAAGGTAGGAGGAGAAGCCGAACGGAGGTCCCAGTGCGGCTGAAGGATTGTAGGAGTTGAGGTATTAGAGAAAGTGAGCTAGAAAGACAGGGGGTGGAGGTCAGAATTTGGGAGGGCTGAAATTGAGATGAAGGCGAGCTCCCAGGTCCTGGTAATGATAAGGTGTAAGGGATGTACACAGGAACCGCTGCCTGAGATGGGGTGGAGGACAAGACCATTGATAGAAAGGAGAGGCAGGGGAATTGTGCAGGGGTGTGAATTTTAGGAGGAGTGCTTGAGAGAGTGAAGGTCAGGCACCAAAATTCTCAAGAATGAGGGTGAGCGATGGGGGAGGGGGCTGCAGAGGGCAGAGTGTGAGGAAGTTAGATTCAAAGGTAGGTTTTAGGATGGCTGGGAAGAGCAATCATGAGGAAGGTGACAGGTACCCCTCCTCGAAGCCCATGGCTCTGCCTTTGAGAGAGGACCACGGGCAACGAGGGGATGCGAGGCACTAGAGCAAAGCCTGGTTTCAGTTCCAGAAAGAGGAAGGGAACCTTGGGAAAAGAAGTTGAGAATTTAAACCACAGTAGGATGGGTGGAAAAACCACTAGAGGAGTGTCCATCCAGGAAGAGATAAAAAACTCAGTTCTAAGGACTTGAAAATTAAATGGAAAGCACAGCACCAAATACATCCTGAGCTCTCAGTGTCAGCTATTGTCATTAGGACCACAATGAATTGACTCATAAACCAGTTTTTAGTCTTTTCCCCAGAATTTTAGTTCTTTCTGGTGTTGGCCAATACTCTGCTTTATTACATTTATAGCATATTTTGTACACAGGAACAAAATAGCAGACGTTTAAGTACTCAGAGGTAAACGTAAATACTTAAGCCTTGTTCTTTAAAATGAATAGACGTGGTCATATCCATAGATTTCAGAGTCATAGACATCGTTGAAGTTACTCGGGCAACTCCATCACCGCTTGAAAATTTACAGAAGAGAACTGGCTGGGCAAGGCTGGGACTGATCCGAGATGATTCGGTTGTAGAGCCACGACCAGAACGCGGGAGGGGCTCTAGATTCTGGTCTAGGCTCCTCTCCTATTATTAGTATTGCGGCACCTTCCCGAACCGTCAAGACGCAGCCACCAGCCGAGGTCCCTCAGAAGGTCCCCCTCTGAACCCAACCTACAAAAGAGCCCACGCTCCGCTGGGCCCAGTAACCAACCTCGCTGGGGTTCAGGAATCGCTTCCCACGTCTGGGCGGGGCTCGTCCGCGGCGGCCGCCTCCCTCGTTCAGTTGGTGGGGAGGGAAGCGCCTGGAAGACGTGGAATATCACGGGCCTGGGAGCGGGAGCGGGGCCGGGGCAGGCCGGACGGTGGCTGGGGGCGGGGACTGCGCGCCGCCGGGTTGGCAGCCCTCAAGGCGGACCCTGCAGAGCCGCGTTCCCGCGCGCGGTGCCGCCGGGCTCGGGCTGTGCAGGCTGCAGGGGTTTGGCGAGCCCAGCGCGCACCGGCCGCCGAAGGAAGCGCTTTGGCCGCGGGACCAGGCGCTAGGCTCCTGGCCCGGCCCGGGGGCGCGGCGCGCCCATGGGCAGCGCCGAGAACCGCAGCGACGGCTCGGAGGGCGCGGGGGAGCCGCCGTGGGCCGAGCTGCTGCCTTGCGACGAGCGCCGTTGCTCGCCCTTCCCCCTGGGGGCGCTGGTGCCAGTGACCGCCGTGTGCCTGGGCCTGTTCGCCGTCGGGGTGAGCGGCAACGCGATGACGGTGCTGCTGATCGGGCGCTACCGGGACATGCGGACCACCACCAACTTGTACCTGGGCAGCATGGCCATGTCCGACCTGCTCATCCTGCTCGGGCTCCCCTTCGACCTGTACCGCCTCTGGCGCTCCCGACCCTGGGTGTTCGGGACGCTGCTCTGCCGCCTCTCGCTCTACGTGGGCGAGGGCTGCACCTACGCCACGCTGCTGCACATGACGGCGCTCAGCCTCGAGCGCTACCTCGCCATCTGTCGCCCGCTCCGGGCCCGCGTCCTCGTCACCAGCCGCCGCGCTCTGGGCCGTGGCGCCGCTCTCCGCCGGGCCCTTCTTCTTTCTGGTGGGCGTCGAGCAGGACCCCGGCCGCTACGCGGTCCAGGACCTTAACGGCACCGCGCAGCTCGCCCCCTCGCCCCGCGCCTCGCCGCCACCGCCACTCCTCGGGTCCTCGCGGGCGCCACCGCTGTCCCCGCCGTCGGGCCCCGAGGCGGCGGCGGCCGCGGCGCTGTTCAGCCGGGAGTGCCGGCCGAGCCCGGCGCAGCGGAGCGCGTTGCGCATCATGCTGTGGGTCACCACCGCCTACTTCTTCCTGCCCTTCCTGTGCCTCAGCGTCCTCTACGGGCTCATCGGGCGGGAGCTGTGGAGGAGCCGCGGGCCGCTGCGAGGCCCGGCCATCTCCACTCGGGAGAAGGGACACCAGCAGACGGTCCGCGTCCTGCGTAAGTGGCGCCGCCTCTGTTCCAAACACCCCAACCCACGGTCCCGGCTATGTCCCCTTCCCCTGGTCTCCCAGCCCTCGGCGCCTCTTCTGGCCACGTTTCATTCTGTCGTTCTACCCCAGCCTCCACCTGCTTCTCCTTCTAGTCTCCAGAGAAAACCATCTCCCGTCCTCCAGGGGGCTCTGGGTCACCCCAGGCGTCCCTTGAGAGTGGGATATCCGGGTCCTGTAAACAGCAATTATTTTCCAAAGCCTCTGTGATCAACGAGCTGGGCTGATCCAAGATGGATAATTGCAGGCTCTTAAGCCAACTGCCTGTCTCTGTTTGATGCTGCAGATGTGGAATTACAGAACCCTGGAGAAGATGGGATAGATCACGTTAAGATAAAGTTTCTTTACTTAATGTTATGTTATCCTGAAGACTAAAGTGAATCATGCCCATATCAAAAAAATAAATAAAGATTGTGCAGACTTGTTGCAGAGTTCTTTTCAACCGAAAACAGAGAACATGTCTCCGAAGTGGGTTTGTGGAAGGAAGCCTGCCAGAACAGCTTGTTAGTAGAAATCGCTCCTTCTGGTTTATGTCAGGCCTTGATAGTAAATGTATGAGCCGAATATTCAGTTTTAAAGCTAATATCGATGCTGTCTGCAACCTGGTAGTTTTTCTGGGGGTGGGGATTTGGCTAGGCAAGAGTTTTATTTATTTTGCTGTTACTTATTACTTCAGAAGGTTTCCTGGGGATGCTTATTTGTTTTCGGATGCTTTAGCTAATTCTGGTGCCTATGTCTTGTTTTGCAGTGGTGGTGGTTCTGGCGTTTATAGTTTGCTGGCTGCCTTTCCACGTTGGCAGAATCATTTACATAAATACCAAAGATTCCCGGATGATGTACTTCTCTCAGTACTTTAACATTGTTGCCCTGCAACTTTTCTATCTGAGCGCGCCCCATCCTCTACAACCTCATTTCAAAGAAGTATAGAGCAGCGGCCTGGAAACTGCTGCTAGCCAAGCGGTCCAGACAGAGAGGTTTCTGCAGAAGCAGGGAGGCTGAAGGGGACCCTGGAGGAGACACGGTTGGCTGCACTGAGACCAGCGCTAATGTACAGACACGGGCAACCAGCACGGCCAAACACAGCGCCTCATCCCATAGCTCTGGGACTTAAGGGAAAACAGGTCTGCACGAAGAAAAGAACTGCGAGAGGGGAACCGATGCTGTTAGGGAGAATTAGAAAGAGTGGCTGACATTTTGCAAGTTGGTCAGCAACTTAGCATGATTTTTTTTTTTTTTAAACAAAGGTATGAAATGTAACTGTACCTACCAGTCTCTCTGGTTTTCCTTTCATGTACCCCCTTGGGGACGTTCATTTTATCCTCCTGAAATCCCACATCACAAAATGTTCTCTGGGGAGGCTTTGTAAGTCCTCATTCTTCGGCTCTGGGGAAATATGACCACTCATTTTCCAGTTAACAAGTGATCCAGAGAGATGCTGCCGTAAAAATTGTCACCTGTGAGGTCAGAGGTGTATCTTGTTTTATGTTTTGGATATAAATGTGATGGTGCATCTACAAGGAATCCAGGATAATGAGAGTTTTAATCCAAGAAATTACTTAATGCTTATATATGGCAGCAAAAAATGTTTAGAAACAAGTGAAAGGAATTCTGGGTAGAGTCCAGTGTTCAGGGGTCCCGCCTCTCTCAGGCTCAGAGCAAATCATTAAGTTTAGGCACAGTACCCTCTTTCAGAACCTGGGTACGGAAGCCTGAGGGCAGGGAGCTGCAGCAGGATGTGGCTTCCACAAAGCGACTGTTGATCACATAGATAAGAGCTTTAACACGCCTTATTCGCCTCAGCTTGGTGGGATAAGCAATGATGGAACCAAGTCTGGGGTCTGAACTCTTAAGAGCCTTACCCTCTCCCACCCCGAGAAGCTGCACTAACAGAAAGAACGAGAGTCAATGGATGTACTCAAGGGTGAGAGAGACTGTGCTGGACATTCTGGCCAACAACTCTGTAACTTTGTTTTAGTTTTTACAGCTTAAATCATAAACCTGTTTTTGGAGGGCTGCTGCTGCCTCGCTGGACTCCAAAGGGCCTCAGTCAAGCCAGGGTCTTATGAATGGCGCCCCCTGGAGGTAGGCAGGATACAACTAGGTCAGCTGTAAACTACAAATGGTGACTCCATAAACAAGGGTCCGCTCCACATGCTGACAAGGTCCTGTTGCTTTTTCATGTGATTGACTATGTACAGTGATGCCTTCAAGTCCCCTTGAAGTGTCCTAACACCCTGGCCCTGCCCTCAACTGGTGTGGCAGTGAAGAAGTCCCCCGGCTACACTGTGTTTCTTCCAACTTGGGGCAGTGGTCCCTAAATTGTGTTCTGCAGATTTTCAGGGAGTATTTGAAAATAGGATTCTGTGGTCAAATATGGCAGAAGAACAGTGCATGCTGTACCCACCTTTCCAAGAGTCACAACACAAAATATCCCGTCAGAGGCTCTGAGAAGTTGTTGCTGGGGACACTGATGGAGGGTCTCACGGTGCAGGTGCCAGCCTTGTGCCACAGCCACTCCCCTGCTTGGTGGCACTAAGTGGGGACGTGCTGGGGATGCAACCACACAGTCTTTCTTCTCTCGGGAGTTCCTCTCTGGGACAGTCAGAAGCGGCTTCTTCCCTGTGGAAAATCGTGGCTAAGAAACTTACTGATATGTTATTTGCAGTATAATATTTTAGATATAGAAGCAAAGACCTCTCCTTTGAGTTTTCTCGTTCAGATTCTAGAAAAGAGGGATTTGCATCACACTTTCCTGTGACCTAGGTGTGTTCCCAGGTGTGGGCATGAGGAGGATCATCCTTTCTTGCCACTGGGTCCCTGAGATGGAGTATCTGAATTCCATCCCTCCTGTGGATCGCTGTGCACCTGTTTTCAGAATGCCGATCTTACCCATTAGTGGATTGTGAGATGAGTGGAGAGTGTCACATGTTTCTTTACTGGGTTGCGAATAGAATAGAGAATCAGTGCATCACGTGTAGTAAGGCTAACTGTTGTGTTGTGAAACTTTTGTTTCAATTATATATTGGTGGGTATCTTTCATGGTTCATAAAATAAAGTGTATTCTCATTGTGGGTCATGGTCAAAAATATTTGAAAAGCTGTTCTAAGGTCTAAAATTGTTCTCTACCACAGAAGAAAGTGTCCTCTGGTGTTGACAACTGGCTATAAAGGGGAGGGGCGTCCTGGGAAGACTCGGGGTGGCCAAGTCAGGGATCACTGGAGAGGGATGGTCGGGCTGTGGGCCTCCCTCCGCCCTGGGGATGGTATCCTGGGTGCTGTGTCTGGGACCTCTCGCTGCCCTCGGACGAAGATGTGTGCTGGGTCCCTGCAGGGCTCCTTCTGTAGGCCAAGTCGCTTTTTTTAGGTGAGGCACCAACCTTGGGGAAGGGTTTGTGTTTCATTCATTCACTCCACAAATATTCAGCAAGCAACTGCTAAGTGCTAGACGTGTATGTCAAAATACTCTAGAAACATTAGTCCATGTCATGGTGTTGAAATCAATCAACTTTTTAATGGCCTTTTTTGCCTTGAAATGTGTGATTGTTCATCTAGACTAACCTCAGATTCAGCTCACAGGCCAATAAAAGCACTCACATCGGATGGACCTGCAGAATTTCAGGTTAGTGTCATCTACACGACTTCCCTCCACCTTTCTACAGGAGACTTTTCCCCTTTTGAAGCAATTGCACAGCACCTCCGAGGACCCAGGAGTCCAGGGGACATGAGAGCAATGTGTTGATGATGTTTGAAAGTCTGAACATGGCCTCTCCTACCATTTCTACCCAAGTAACAGTAACATTTACTAGTATGTGGAACCATTCACATACAAGTATTAGTGATTGTACAAGTGTTTTATGTTTTAAGTGGAGCTTTAATAAAAGGCTTTTCTTAAACGTAGCTGTGAGGCCATTTTCAATTGTGAGCCAACTTTCTAAAGATTCAGAACTCTAAATATTACAAAGAACCTAGTCAGCTCTGAGCAGCCTTCCAAAATCAGCATCCCCACTCCTAGGAGCACAGGAACCTTTGTCATTGAGAGGCGTGTGCTCTGTGGGTGGCATGCTTTGTGGCAGTCACTCAGCGTGTCCCTCACTCTGCGTAAGCTACAAGGAAGTGACAGAGGCAGACTCTACTGGCCACCTTCTTAGGAAAACAACACACACACTTTTGAAAGATTAGCAGCCGCTTGTGTAATAAAGGGCCAAAAAGTGCCAGCCGGACCAGGAGAGCTGAGTGTGGGCAGACAGTCAGGCGATGCTCTATGTGAATCTTTTTCACGGCACTTGGTCCGTCACATCTTGGGGACTGGTTCCCAGAGTTTGTAACTTGCTCCCTAAGGACAGACTGTGCTTTATCCCCCTTGGCATCTCTTGCCCACAGGTAGATATGTGTTGAACTCAACCGGACAGGGATCTTCACCCCAGTGGGTGGACAGAGATGGAGGCTGAGTAAGCAGATGACTGGGACGTCCATTCTGAGCCATGGGTCAGCCCGAGGGAAAGCACAGGACAGGGGCGAAAATGGCACACAGGGGGCGTGGGTGCTGAAGGGAGGAGAGGACAGGGCTGAGGAAGAGGAGAGGAGGGAGGCAAGGGCACCGGTGTAATCAGGAGTTGGAGCCTGCAGAGCAAATGAAGCAGGGTCTGGGGAGGCTGAGCCTGGGAGGCCAGCTGGGACCAGTTAGATACTGTAATCCAGGCACAGGGCACTCGTGCGGTAGAGGGGTGACACTGGATCAGTAACACAGCAGGTTCAGCACCTCCCATCACCAAGACGCCGGCAACCTCGTGGCCTCAGAACAGGGAGCATGCCTTTCCCCATCCTCAATCCCCAGTGCCAGGCAACCCCACCTTATTTTCCTGCATCTGTGCCTTTGCGCCCCACCCCAGCTCAGGCAGGCCCACAGCATGACGGGTCCAGTTTGACATCTCCTTTCCCTCATCTTTGCAGCGAGTGTGCAAGTCTCGAAAATGTTCCAATAATTCCTACGACTTATGATGATACAGAGATTTAAAAAAACTTAAAAAACATTTTTTTTTGAAAACCTGCAGTTTTCAAAGTCGTGGTGTCTTAATTTTACTATAATGGTTATACCTGTTCATAACTGGAACATACATAGGGCTCCACGTGATCTCTGTTTCTGTCTTACTTCCACAATAATTCATTACTTTGTCATTACAGTGATTATTAGCGCCCTTCCCTCGGGCTTTTTATTCCCCTCTGTAATTCTCTAGAGCGGTGGTTCCCAAACTTTGGCACGCGTTAGAATCACCTGGAGGGAGAATTAGAACACAGCTTGCTGGGCCTCACCCCCAGAATTCCAGATTCCGTGGGTCTGGGGGCTGGGACCCGAGAACGTGCCTTTCTCTCAAGTTCCCGGGGGATGCTGGTTCTGATGGTCTCGGGACCATCCTCTGGGAGCCGCTACGGTAGATGGTTGCTACAGAAAATGTGAGCCACAGGGCAGCGGCATGAGCATTACCTCTCGTCTTGTTCACATGCAGACTTTCAGGCCCCACCCCGGAACCTTCTGAGTCAGAATCTGAATTTTAACAAGAGCCCCAGGCGCTTCCGTCGCACACTGAAGTTTGAGAAGCACCAATCGAGAGGCTAGACCGACGGCATCAGAATCTCTGGGGGTTGAACCCAGACGTGGTTTTCACAGCTCCTCAGGTGATTCCAATGTGCAGACAACACTGCGAACCATCAGTAGGCTCTCCCTCACCGAAATCTCTTCCATTCTCGCTCCACCCTCTCCCCAGCCCCACCCCTTTCCTCCCTTTCCCCGTGTTTACCTCCGGATAAAGGAAAAGAGACGAAGATAGTAAACAAAGATACTGCAGGTGGGGCTTCCCTGGTGGCGCAGTGGTTGAGAATCTGCCTGCTAATGCAGGGGACACGGGTTCGGGCCCTGGTCTGGGAAGATCCCACATGCCACGGAGCAGCTGGGCCCGTGAGCCACAGCTGCTGAGCCTGCGCGTCTGGAGCCTGTGCCCCGTGACGGGAGGGGCCGCGATAGAGAAAGGCCCGCGCACCGCGATGAAGAGCGGTCCCCGCACCGCGATGAAGAGTGGCCCCCGCTTGCCGCAACTGGAGAAAGCCCTCGCACGAACCGAAGACCCAACACAGCCAAAAATAAATAAATAAATAAATAAATAAATAAAAATAAGAAAATCCTAAAAAAAAAAAAAAAAAAAGATACTGCAGGTGGGTTTGGGCGGTGGATTCATGGGAAAGTCATTTATATTCCAGCAGAAACTGTGGAATGACTGTGGTCCGGCGATGGCTCCCTGGCTTCTCAGCCCCCCGGTCCCCTTAACGTCTCCCGCCCACGCCGAGGTCCTTCCACGCGCGGGCCAGGCTGAGCCCACGCTTCCGCGACTGCTCCTTTCCGTCACCAGGCCTCCACCCTGTTTCCTGCTCTTCTAAACATCTTCTATTCTTCTTTTCCCTCAAGTCCTGACTGGCTCCGTGCGCTTTTCCTCAATTCCTCCAGTAAAGGCCTTCTCAGCTCTTCCTGTGGCCTTCTCGGGGGCGTGAGACCCCATGTCACCTGTGGCCCTGGCGGGCAGCCCCGGGACTTGTGCCTGGTGCTGGTTACTGAGGTAAGCCGGGAGGACGCGCCGGGCTGCGGGTCCCAGGGAGCGGGCCTTGACTCTGCGAAGCCTCAACCAGAGCTTGCTTCACGCTCCAAAGTCACGTCAGGTCTCCAACCTTTCAACGTTGTCGTAACTGAGTCCCTAAAACTCAGAGGCTGACTGCATACGGGAGAAGAAGAAGTCAGAACTCGAACATTTTAAGTCTGTTTGAAAGAAACGGCTGCCAGAGGCCCGGATGCGTGGTGCAGCGAGCGGCGCGGAGCGTGCGCGCCGAAGTCTGCCGTCTGCGCCTGCGCGCAATCTCCGCGCCAGCCCGGGCCGTGGGGGCGCCGGCCCTGCGGGGAGCCGCGTCGCGTCCCAGCTTCGCTCTCCGCGCGTCAATTCACAGGCGGACGTGGACAGACAACAACAGAAAACGGTGTTGCAGCAGCGGGAATCAGCAATTTTGCACAGGGAGCTATGGGAGATGTTGCTTACTGTAGTTTGCCTGAAGTTGGGACAAAATTGAACAAACAAGAGGAGTTTGGTGCTTTGGAAAGTTTGAAAGCTGCTTGTCTACTCTTCTTCCTCCGTCAGAAGTAACTGAAATTAATGAAGCTCTGGCAGAAAATCCAGGACGTGTCCAAAAAATCTTGTTATGAAGATGATTGGCTGATCAATGTGACACTCAGTAACCCTTCAGAACTAGATGAACTAATGAGTGAAGAAGCATATGAGAAACACATAAAATCTATTGAGTGAAAATGGAACCCCTAAATAAACTAGTATGAAACAACTTAATCTAGCATAGTTGTCTTAAATTAGTTGTGGATAGATTTTTTAAAAAGCAATTTGTAGCAAAGGAAACTACTTGCAACATGTTACCAGAAGAAAATACCCCTTAACTTCCTAATGACTGCAGATAAACACTATGCATCTTTTCCACAGCACCCTATGATTTTTAGGCCTAGGGTCCAGTTACAATACTCAGAATTCCTGAAATTATCTGTGGTAAAACTAGTTATAAAAATTATGTAATTCAAGGATAACATTGTTATCTTAAGCCGTATAACAGCTTACAGCCATCCCTGGATTGGGTCAAAATACTTAACGATCTTCCCATTGGAAATAACTGGTGGTGGAGAAAAGTTTTTGTTAGTTGTACAGTGTCAGATGAAGAACAATACTATCTTAATTTTGCAGCATACTGTGTTTGCTGGTGCTATTTTTATACAGTGAAGCTACAGCCTTGCAGGAAAATAAGAGAGAGTTTAATAATAAAATATTCAACTTAAAAAAATTAAAAAGAAATAGGCTGTAGAGGTGGTTTAGCAGGGGACAATAATGAATTCCATTTTCTTTTTTTAAATTGAAGTGTAGTTGATTTACAATATCGTTAGTATGAATTCCATTTCAATTCATCTCTTTTCCAGTGACGCCATCCTGTTGTTGCATCCTCCCACAACCACTGGGAAATAGGTCCCAATAGTCAAATCTTAAGAAATGCTGTAATACCATGGAAACTGGTTTTTTTGGGGGGGAGGGAGGGCAGGGAATTCCCCCATGGAAGTTCTTTTTGACCATAGAGCTATTTTTTTTTTCCCTCCCATTTTGTAACATTCCACAGAACACTCCAGTTTGAAATACCAGAGGGAAGTGTGGGTATGAAATCAGGGCTAATGATAAAGATTGGGGAGTCAACAGCTTAGAAGTGATCATTTAAACAAGCGGTTCTCAAACTTTAGCTTGCATCAGAACAACTGACGGGCTTCTTAAAACACAGGTTGCTGGGCCCCACCCCAGAAGACCTGATTCTGTATGCCTGGGCCCGGGCCTGAGAATGTGCATTTATGTCTGGGTTCCAGGTGATACTGCAGCTGCTAGTCCAGGACCACACTTGGAGAACCACTGATGTAAGTGATAGGAACAGATGACCTCTCCAAGGAGAAAGCTGAGAGAGAGAAAAGAAGAGGCTTAGGGTTACATGCTAATGTTCCAGCGCAGGCTGGAGAACTCACTGAACCAGGCAGAAGGGGCAGAAAAAGGGAAAGGGATGAATTGATACTACCCAAAGGAAGAGAGTTTCAGGGATCAAGTACCCAGAGAATACAAAGAGAATGAAGTAGGGTTATTAGATAAAATACAAGATTACTAGTTCAATTTGAAATTTGGATGAACAACAAATGATTTTTTTTAGTATAAGTTTAATAAGTATACATATGATGCACTTAATCCCAGTTTACATGACTCGACTTATGGTTTTTCGACTTAATGATGGTGTGAAAGTGGTGCGTGTTCTATAGAAACCATACTTTGAATTTTGAATTTGATCTTTTCCCGGGCTACCTATGTGCAGTGTGATCCTCTCTCGTGATGCTGGACAGCAAGCCATAGCTCCCAGTCAGACCGTGATCATGACAGTAAACAACCTGTATACTTACAACAATTCTGTACGCAGACAGCTATTGTTTTTCCCTTTCAGTACAGTATTCAATAAATTACATGAGATATTCAATAACTTATTATAAGATTGGCTTTGTGTTAGATGATTTTGCCCAACTATAGGCTAATATAAGTGTTCTGAGCACATTTAAGGTAGGCTAGGCCAGGCCACGATGTTCAGTAGGTTAGGTGTGTTAAATGCGTTTTTGACTTATGATGTTTTAAATTTATGATGGGTTTATCAGGATGTAACCCCATCACAAGTCAAGGAAGATCTGTACTGAAAATATCATTCGTTATTTATCTGAAATTCAAATTTAACTGGACACTGTATTTTTATTTGTTAAATCTGGTATCCCTAAAAGAAGGGTAATGGAAAGGCCACAGGATTTGGCAAAAGGAAGGAACTTGGAGAGCCTTTCAATGGAGTGTTGAGGGCAGGAGCCAGAAGCTGCTAAGTTACGGAGGAAATGGCTGTGGAACAGGGCTGAGGTGGTCCTGCCTTGGGGCTTCCATGAAAAGGGATCCCAGCAGCTGAGTAAGGGGCTTTGCTGCTGGTCCTGCCCTAACTTGTACCCCAGGCCAAGAGCCAGTCTCTCTTGCTGTGGCTTGTGCCCAAGCTCCTGGGAGCACGGGGCACTTGTGTGCTGAGTATTTGCAACTCACACTGATGTTCTTAAATCACAAAACTGAAGAAATGTGTCTGATTCAGAACCTCCTGAAACAGAGTATGTAATAAAATGTGTTGAACTGAATGCATTTAATTTATATATAATCCATTCCTGGCAACTTTGAAAGGGCTTATTTATTTTTCTTTCTGCAAAGATGTGGAGTAAAATAAAATTTTGTTAAGTGACAGATTAATTCACAAGGTTGAGGGGGGTGGTTCTCATTCTGGAAAAACGTATCTCTGTGTGACAGTTGAGACCACAGATAATGAAGTAATATTTCACTGTATGTGTAGAATCTGGCACCATGCCCAGCACGTAGTAAGGACTTAATAAAAGTACTTATATGTGTATAGAGGATACTACACATTTTGAGCAGGGAGAAAGACTGATTTCTTAAAAAGTTAGTGCATTGCAATATTATAATTGAATGTTTAATTACATAATTATTGCAATGTATTTATAATAATACAATGTACTTGGCACACTGTTCAGCATGTGGTAATCCTCAGTGTGAGCCAGCATTACTGTCCTCAGTTCATATGCTACTAACTTTCCCTCGTTAGAAAGAATCAGTCTTTCTCCCTGTCCAGAATGTCCTCCATACACACAGTGGAGGCTGATCATGGAGTAGTGATGTGGTCAGGTATATACTGTGTCCAGTGAATTGCCTTCCAAAATGAAAGTCCTGCCCACCCAGCTTTTACAGAAATATTCCCATGGTATCTATACACTCTGCTCTTCATGGAAAGTCAGGGCTTGTTATTGTTATTGCATTGAGAACACCTGAGGAAGACCGTTCTCTTTTCCAACAGTCGCTGCAGCTGCTTATAGGATTTGACAATGTAATAGCTGCCCTTTTTCAGAGCATGGAAAAAGGTATACTAACTGAAGGAAATGGGCCTTCTTCAATAGGCAGGAGGATATTGTGCTTTTGAGATGTAAGTGGAGCTCTTGTAGGCCTTTGTTTTATATAAAGACAGTATAAAGAATGACACAGGCTGGAGGGAATAGCTTTATAGCTGGTCAAGCATTTGTGCTCTGTAGTATGTTAACAGATTTCTATTTCATTGGTTTCATTTGTCCTTCTTAAAAATGTCCCATCTTAACAAGAGCCGTTGGGGAAAAAAATCCAGCGACAAACTTCTGGCATCTTCTTGGCAGCCAGCTGCTCGACTACTGTGTCACATTCACAAATGAAGTGATGGAAAATAGGGAGTTTTATTATGATTTCTGGTTTGAGGAAGCCACAGATTTGGTCACTAAACACGATAGTCAAATGAAACTTTGTGGGAAGTTCTGCAGGGCTTGCCAAGGTAACCTAGAATCTCAACTAACCTTTGAGGTTATTATAAACAGTCAGTGTTCCAACAGTGGAGGACATTATTCAGTAACTTGGAGAAAGATTCCCAGATCAGCACCTCAAAGCCCTCACATTAAGACATGGATCATCTCCAGCTCAACATGTCAGAGGAGCACTGTGCCAACACGTATAGAGTGACTTACCTATCCTGACACTCTCTGTGGAGATTCATTCCCAGAGGCTCAAGTGGAAAAAGAGGAAAGGATAAAGTGCTTCTGTCCACAATTTATGATGTTCTACAGCTGCCTGATATTTATGTATTTTTCCTAATGCTTCTGTATTGCTTAAGGTCCTGCGGATTCTTCCCAGGATGAAGATGGAGAGGAAACACGAATGCAAGCATCACAAAACACACCCCCAAACACTGACTCAACAGAGGTCAAGTCACTGAGCTTTGTGAACATAACTCTTAATACAAAACATGATCTGGATTTCATGAGACACACACAGAAAACTCTACACAATGTGTCAGAGCTTCCTAAAGTAATTCAGAAATCACTGAAAGTATCCAAGAGAATTTTTAAAGGTGCCTTTTATTGGTTTATTAGGAGGCAAAGCTGTAAGGTACATGCAGGCCACTTAGTCATTGAAGGTAAGTTTGCCAACAGGCCTCTCACCAAATCCATCAGCCACTGACCACTCACCTGTTGAACAGCCACAATCTGAACTTGCAGACTTTGAAGACTTCTGTGTTCTCCAAGAAGACGGTATTGAAAGTGCTGCTTTGAGATTCCCCCCTGGTGGCATAATGGCAGGGCTGAAGTCATTTGGGACATGATGTTTATTATCATTGATCTAATGACCAGGATTTGAGTTATCAGTTCTTTGAAGCAATAAATGTTGAGGAAGTAGGGAGTGAAAAGGGAGAACACATTTATAAAGTGCAATGGTGCTTCTGACTTAAGTACATTATGTTTGGAGTACGTTGTTAAAAATCTGTAATGGCTGGTTGTGGAAGGTACCAGAAAGTGATAGAAGCCATGTGCTCACCTGAAGAGGATTTCAGTGTAGACTTTGTCCTCAAGGGAACGTAAGTCCACCCGAACTGGACATCAGCTTTTTAGCAGATGTACCATGAACACTGTTTCACAGGCGAGACAGAACCTGAGTTTGCAGATGTTGATGACTGATTTGTCTGGTTTTGCCTGTTTTCCTTTGGGTGTTTTTCCATAACCATATCTGCTTCCTCATCTTGATTTATATGCATAACCAGGAAAACTGGTCTTCTTGCAAAAATAGGAGTTTTGTGGTTTATCTAGGAAGAATACAGAAAATATTGCCTTCTTGTTGGTGAAGATGAACAATTTTGTGGTTTATTTCAATCTAATAAAATGTGGACTTTGTTTCAAAAATGAAACAAAAAAGCAGCACTGTAGAGTAACTGTCTACAGTACTTAGGCGGGATGAGGTGAGATAGGTGGGATGCACATGTCAGCCAAGAACATTCACCTTTGGTCATACAAGTGACCATGTAAATGTGAGTACATTATGTTTAAGTTGGTGTGTTAAGATATCACGTGTTGTTTTCTAAGTATGCAGATACCAGCTTCACTTCCCCCTTCATCCTCAAGGCACATTGAACTAAAGAATCCTCAAATTTGAACATTCTTTTTTTTTTTTTAGTTAATTAATTAATTTATTTATTTTTGGCTGTGTTGGGTCTTCATTGCTGCACACGGGCTTTCTCTAGTTGTGGCGAGCGGGGGCTGCTCTTTGTTGCGGTGCACGGGCTTCTCATTGCGGTGGCTTCTCTTGTTGCGGAGCACAGGCTCTAGGTGTGTGGGCTTCAGTAGTTTTGGCACATGGGCTCAGTAGTTGTGGCTCACGGGCTCAGTAGTTGTGGCTCACAGGCCCTAGAGCACAAGCTCAGTAGTTGTGGCAAACGGGCTTAGTTGCTCTGTGGCACGTGGGATCTTCCCAGACCAGGAATCGAACCTGTGTCCCTGCATCGGCAGGCGGATTCTTAACCACTGCACCACCAGGGAAGTCCTGAACATTCTTTTTGATTTAAATGAATTTGTATTCCAAAAAGGACAGAAGACAGTTTACAAAAATGCCCCCAAATAAGACAAACATTAAGGAAATAGAGAAAGTAGAAATTAAGTAAAAACTAGTGTAGGTAACATAAGATTGTAATACCAGAGAGAAAGTGAGGACACGAAACTCATGCCTTGGTGTCTGGTTAGGAAGGTCACATGATTCACAGGAGACAGGAGTTTATCCTGTGGGGACTCCAAGATGACATCCTATAAGCTAGAAAACCGTAATAATCTTTACAGCATAATAAGAACCAACAGTAATCTTTACAGCAATCAGCACTGAGTATCATAGGGCTTTTTCTCATCAGGCCAATGAGAAAAGTTATCCCACACTTGGAAAATGATAGAAGGTGATTACTTGATTTTTTTTAAAATGCCTTTTCTATTATTAGAAAATAATATGGCTGCTTGAGTAAAAGCAGGACCTTGTCAAATGGAACTCTCACTTGATATTCTGGGGGAAGGCAAATTTGTTGGCACAACTTTTTTTTTTTTTTTAATTAATAACACAACTGATAAAAAACAGTGACAATTTATAGCCTGTGAGATGAGAGGTTTGCAGAAACTGATAAAGTATTAGGATTTTATAGCCTGGTAGAAAAGTTACCCCAAAGGTGTTATGGTTTAATCAGCCTGAAGAAAGTTAACTAGGCATATGGTATGGAGGGGGTTCAGAACAGAACCCCCAGAAAGTACCACTTCCACATGTGGATTATTTTGAACTGAAAGCAGTCAAGACCCAGCAGACTCAGGAAAAGCTTTTTACCTCCCTCTTAACAGCCTAAAAGAAATTAGAAAGGGGCCCTGTACCAGGAAGAGAGCTACTACCCGATATCACGTTTTCTTCTGAGAGACTTACCTGCACCTCTGGCAAACATCTGTTTACCAAACATCTGCTCTTCTCCTCTTCCCATGAATGGCCCTCCTCCATTTGAAGGCTCAGACCCTTGTCCCTTTTCTCAGCTCAGGGTGGTATATAAGCCTCAGTTGCCTGGCTGCCTTTTGAGTCTCCTATCTTTGCGGCTCTCCCTTACATAGTAATTAAAATGGTTTTTCTTTTGTTAATCTGTCTTTTGCTACAAGGGCGTCTCAGCCAAGAACCTAGAAGAGTAGAGGGGAAACTGTTTTTCCTCCCCTACAGTATGAGCTATTTTACTTAGTCCTCTCCTTTCCAAATGTTAAGATCCCCATTCTTCAAATCTGCTCTGCACTAGGGCACGCTGCCATCACCAGAGGTTCCCTCGGTTCTGAGTTAAAGGAGGGGGAGTTGGTTGAGTTGTACTGGAAAACAAACACACTGATTTGTTTACATACTGACCATGGCTGCTTTTGTGACATGACAGAGACCCAATGGCCCAGAGTAAAATATCTACAATTTGGGCCTTTACAGAAAAAGTTTGTCAACCCCTGAATTAAAAAGAAACTTTGACTCCTGTTCCTAAACTGGTATGAAAATTTTGCTTTTCAATATCAGCTAATGTTGGTAGATGATGTGATGCCAAAAACAACTTATGGAAGCAACTCCACAGAGGGCCAAAATACTGCTGCTAAATACCAGGGACTCAGCATCTCCAGGGGTGGGTGGGGCCCAGGAATCCAGGTTTTAACATGGTCTCTGGGCAACTCACATGCACGTGCAGGTTTCAGACTCGCTGGGCCCTCTGGTCTAGACCGGTGGTTCTGTCCAGATTCTGCCTCAGTAGGTTTGAAGTGGGGCCAAAGATTTTGCATTTCTAATAAGCCCCTGAGTGATGCTGATGTTGCTGGCCCAAGGGCCTTAGTTTCCTTGCCTGTAAATTGGAGATGATGAAGATCTATATCATTGGGTTGTTGTGAGTATTAAATGAAGTGATGAACATATATATCCTGCTCCCACCCCTCTCAAGCTGTGTCTGCTTGATCAAGGTACTCAGGGTCTTGGTTCTTATAAGTAGGGATAATAATAAAAATACCCACTTCATAATAAGGTTACTGAAAGGAGTAAATGAGATAATATATGTAAAGTAGCCAGAATGGAGCCTGGAACATAGTAAATGCTGAGTAATGTAAGATACCATTATTATTACTATCATCATTGTTACATAAGCTGACTGATGCAAGCAGCTATTCCATCAGCATTAGTTTCCTCTCTATTCCCTCTTACCTGTCCTCTCATCCCTACCCCTCCCTCCAAATTCTGTTGATTTCTAACATGTCTAATTAGAGAACCTCTTCAGGCTGCTGATTCAGAAATGCCCAAACCCAATCCAGAGGATGCCACACTAATGGGGACCCTGATCCCATTTGGACCATGGTATCAGGCCCACTGCCTGCCCACTCCCAGGCTGCCTATGGCAGAGTGACCCAGGGTAACACAGGAAGTGGGCTTGCCCATCCTTCCCATCTCATGGGGCACAGACGTTCTCAGGGTTCCTGGACAGTCTTACTTTGTAGCACATTAATCTATGTAGCACCAAGTTTACTTTTCTGAGGACACCATTAGGGACAATATATGGGAAACCTGAGAAGTCATTTCTCTTTGGCAGCACTACCCTCCATAACAAAGCAAATGTTCCATGAAGGGCATCTGGATTTTGTTTTGGCTTCTCTTTGCTTCTTTGGGGTTTTAGTGCTGCCAGGAACTGCCTTCCAAGAACTGCTTAGGAAACCTTAATTTCTGGATTCAGGGTGGTGTTTATGGTTACATCTTTGCCTGAAATGACCAAATTAGGACCAATCCTTTGTACAAGGGTGCACTGGCCACCAGGAGTCCCTATTGGTCCTGTGGCTGCCTTATCTCCAGGCATGCAAAAGACATGGTCACCGGTCATGTGTGCCTTCCACATACGAGAGCAAGACCGAGTGTCAGGTACATTTTCTTCTACAAGCCAGGTATTCAGTCTCTGCCAAACATCACCAGTATCAACAAATCCAGTATAGATACTATGTATGGATGATGAGCTCCATGGGACCTCAGCTTGTTTTGCTGTGAGAGGATTCCACACTGCTAGGACCAAGATTCCCAACCAACAGGACCTAGAATAAAAGGAAAAGATCTGGGTTATCTATAGAGAATAAGCAAATGAAACACAAAGTGGGGAGGGATACTAATTAATTATTCTGAGCACCTATTCTTTCAGGAGCTGTGCTACTTGGAATCATTTAGTTTTCAAGAAAATTTGTGATAAACATATATCCCTCCCTCCCTTCCGCCATCCCCTCTATCCATCCCTCCTTCCTTCTTTCCTCCCTCCCTGAATAATTCAGTCAAAAAACCATTTGACAGGACTTCCCCGGTGGTCCAGTGGTTAAGACTCTGCACTTCCACTGCAGGGGGTGTGGGTTCAATCCTTGTTAGGGAAGTTCCACATGCTGCACAGTGTGGCCAAAAAAAAAAAAAAGGCCATTTGACAACCTCCCCTCCTCTCCTTTTCCCCTCCCTCCTCTTCCCTTGAAGGCAGAAGGGGCTGTAGAGGCAGCAGCACAGGGG